>NC_092282.1:15338986-15486486 GCF_036320965.1 Panulirus ornatus
AGGTTATTTAATGTATGTATGACTCATGGTGAGGTGCCTGAGGATTGGCGGAATGCGTGCATAGTGCCATTGTACAAAGGCAAAGGGGATAAGAGTGAGTGCTCAAATTACAGAGGTATAAGTTTGTTGAGTATTCCTGGTAAATTATATGGGTGGGTATTGATTGAGAGGGTGAAGGCATGTACAGAGCATCAGATTGGGGAAGAGCAGTGTGGTTTCAGAAGTGGTAGAGGATGTGTGTGTTTGCTTTGAAGAATGTATGTGAGAAATACTTAGAAAAGCAAATGGATTTGTATGTAGCATTTATGGATCTGGAGAAGGCATATGATAGAGTTGATAGAGATGCTCTGTGGAAGGTATTAAGAATATATGGTGTGGGAGGAAAGTTGTTAGAAGCAGTGAAAAGTTTTTATCGAGGATGTAAGGCATGTGTACGTGTAGGAAGAGAGGAAAGTGATTGGTTCTCAGTGAATGTAGGTTTGCGGCAGGGGTGTGTGATGTCTCCATGGTTGTTTAATTTGTTTATGGATGGGGTTGTTAGAGAGGTAAATGCAAGAGTTTTGGAAAGAGGGGCAAGTATGAAGTCTGTTGGGGATGAGAGAGCTTGGGAAGTGAGTCAGTTGTGGTTCGCTGATGATACAGCGCTGGTGGCTGATTCATGTGAGAAACTGCAGAAGCTGGTGACTGAGTTTGGTAAAGTGTGTGGAAGAAGAAAGTTAAGAGTAAATGTGAATAAGAGCAAGGTTATTAGGTACAGTAGGGTTGAGGGTCAAGTCAATTGGGAGGTGAGTTTGAATGGAGAAAAACTGGAGGAAGTGAAGTGTTTTAGATATCTGGGAGTGGATCTGGCAGCAGATGGAACCATGGAAGCGGAAGTGGATCATAGGGTGGGGGAGGGGGCAAAAATTCTGGGGGCCTTGAAGAATGTGTGGAAGTCGAGAACATTATCTCGGAAAGCAAAAATGGGTATGTTTGAAGGAATAGTGGTTCCAACAATGTTGTATGGTTGCGAGGCGTGGGCTATGGATAGAGTTGTGCGCAGGAGGATGGATGTGCTGGAAATGAGATGTTTGAGGACAATGTGTGGTGTGAGGTGGTTTGATCGAGTGAGTAACGTAAGGGTAAGAGAGATGTGTGGAAATAAAAAGAGCGTGGTTGAGAGAGCAGAAGAGGGTGTTTTGAAGTGGTTTGGGCACATGGAGAGGATGAGTGAGGAAAGATTGACCAAGAGGATATATGTGTCGGAGGTGGAGGGAACGAGGAGAAGAGGGAGACCAAATTGGAGGTGGAAAGATGGAGTGAAAAAGATTTTGTGTGATCGGGGCCTGAACATGCAGGAGGGTGAAAGGAGGGCAAGGAATAGAGTGAATTGGAGCGATGTGGTATACCGGGGTTGACGTGCTGTCAGTGGATTGAATCAAGGCATGTGAAGCGTCTATGGTAAACCATGGAAAGCTGTGTAGGTATGTATATTTGCGTGTGTGGACGTATGTATATACATGTGTATGGGGGGGGTTTGGCCATTTCTTTCGTCTGTTTCCTTGCGCTACCTCGCAAACGCGGGAGACAGCGACAAAGTATAATAATAATAAAAAAAAAATAAATATATATATACCCTAGCCTAAGCCAGGTACCCATTTTATCAACCAACCCCTAGGAATAGATGAACAGCTGAATTGACTTAGGACCAACTACCACAACAAGGATTTGAACCTATGAGCTCGAGTCTAGGTAGCCCATGAATGCATCACAGTCAGGAATGCTAACCATCCTGGTGTCTACTCTATTACATATAGTCTGTAATAAGATGTACTCAGGCCAAACAGGTAAATCTTTAAAAGAAAGGATTCAGCTGCATATATATTCTCTAAGGACAGCCTTGAAATCAAATGTAATATTCAAACATATAAAAGATTGTTCAAATCCTAAAAATCAGGATTGTCAAAAATACTTTTATCCCTGTGTGTTACTTTTAAAAAGGCTTATTTTTGAATCTTCTGTTATCAAAGTTAACAGCACCATAAACATAAATGAAGGAATGTATGAATTAGATAATAACTTCATGTGGCAAAATTAAAAAAGCACTAGCAAACCTGATGTCCAGGGAGAGGTACAGGCCACTCAACTGTTTTGGTCAACCTTTCATGTTTCTCATATCAATCCTCAGCTGAACTGAAGTCTGGTTGTGCATTCATTCTCATGTTCATGTAGATTCTGTATCCTTAAAAATGGCCTGAAATACAAAAGTTAAAAGCTTGGAAATTAAGCATTTATTTTCCCTGCAAGTTTACTCATATGCATATTTGTATGTACGGAAAGGATACTTATCATGTTTCATTTTCCCTGTGGACTCATAGGAATTTGTATGTATGTATGTAGCATGAAATGCAGGCAATTTAAAAAAGGTAAGAAAATAATTTGAAAACTTCTTCATTTTTTCTACAAAGAAATTGACATATTGGAAAACAAACATACATCCTCAACTGCCTAATACTACCGCAACTTATTTTCATTCTAATTATGAATATTATGCATCATGGAATAGTTCTTTCAGCCTGTCATATTCAGCTCATTCTGAATGCGAATGTTACTGAGAATATATTTCTTCTTCTGAATCTGAGTCAAATAAAGTGCCAATATGTTTTACATCCACTTTAAACTGGTGCGGAGGTCTTCTCCCCTGCATTTCATACTCTGCTGAACTGTTCTTGATGCTGTAGCAAAAATAAATCAGTAGTCCTGAAACAAAAAGTTCACAACAAATAAAAACTGACTCAACACTTAATAACATATAACAGGAGATTTGAAATTTAGGTATATAATTACACTAATCAACAAAATGAAAACACATTCTATTATCATTATTATGCTTAATTGCCGTCTCCCGCGTTAGCGAGGTAGCACAAAGAAACAGACAAGGAATAGCCCAACCCACCCACATACACATGTATATGCACAAACGCCCACACCCACACATATACATACATAGACAATTCAACGTATACATACACAGACATATACATATATACACATGTACATATTCATACTTGCTGCCTTTATCCATTCCTGTCGCACCCCACCACACATTCATCAACTAAATAACTCACAAAGCTTACCATTATCACTTAAATCTACAAAAATGTAGCACTGATGCAGAGAGAACAGCAGTGTTAATTCTGATGACAACATTAGATAGCCAACTGTGCTCTGGCAGAATGTGAGACTATGATATTAGCTTTATCTAATGGCAAATATGGTGTAAACATGAGATATTATCATAAAATGCCAAAAGCCATGGAATATTTCTTTAAAAAGCTTTTAAGAAAATTAACCTGAAAATGAAGTTACAAGATAAAGAAAAATTCTCGGTAAAGAAGACAAGCTACAGTTCAAAACTTGACTAAAAGTGATACCATCTTGTATAAGTATGAAACACACTTTAAAAGACATGCAAGAGCAAAGGCATAAGTATCAACAGGAACCAATGGTTTTCATTAAGTACCATGCAAGAGCAAATATCACTGAATACATGTGCACTATATCTCAATCAGGTGAAGTGTATGAATTAAAAGGAATCATAATACAGCACTGACTGTATACTTCAACCATGCTATCTTCATAATCTAATTCCAACTTGATGATGTCTACAGCTATATCTGGATTAATAAAAGATGGCTGCATGCTCTTGTCACTCGTCCTCTAAAGATCATCTCTTTTCAAACACATATCTTTTAATGGCTCTACAATCTTTTCTAAAAATATGAAACACCATAAAATGCTCAGGAGTATCCTTTCTTTTTAGAAATAAGCTTGTCACTGCCCTTTCAACCTTTTCTAAAGAGTGTAACTTTTAAAGTATTAATTTTTCTTTCTCTTTGGTGCAGTGCTCCACAAGCCATGAGAGATATCTTAGACTGCCAGGGGTTAGTCTTAACCCATTATGCTAGTGGCATGTGCCATACCAGTACCTTATGTTAATCATCTGCTAGGTAGTTAGTGGCATGGCTCAGCTTGGGGTGTGCCTTCTGACTAATGAACAACCTTCAATCAGCAATGACATCATTCTTCCTAAGTCAATGGGCTAGATATACCTCATTGATCTCAGAAAACTGGGGTCATCCTGATAGTGATCACAAGCAGTCACAGATAAGACATGAGAGCAAACCAGCATGGAGAATGGGGATTAAAGAAAATTTTTATGAAAATGGCCAAGCACTGCAGGAATATTACCTTAAGAGACATAAAGCACAAAGCCCTTCTGCTTTGAAGTGGAAACTTTAAGGACATTTTATAGTAAAATCATGAGATCTCCCAAATGAACTCTTCTCAAGTAAGACTTTGAAAAGCCTCTGATACAAAGACAAGAAAGGGATCACAAATATCAGTCTCTAAGTCCTCAGCAGAATTCTTCCCTAATAATAGATGTTTTAACTCTCCATGCACAACTGAGTTTCTCAGCCTCCACAGTTTGCAAAAAACAGTAAAATCTTTGTTTTCTATTTATGAAAACAAGCACAAAATTTTCATTCTTTCTCAAGAATTAAGAGCTACCTGTTCCTAATTTAAGAAAACTATGTCAATAAATTGGCCAGTCCTACACATGCAAGTTACCTAAACTTCCAGGTGTTAAAGACTCCATCTGTGGGAAGTGAAAAGTCACCTTTGGCAGGATTGTGTCATTGGAGTACAATTTTATTGAAGGACCTTCCATCCTAAAGGAGAGCCTCCTTTCCTTACTCTCACTTCACCACTACTTGTTATTACCTCCCTATTTGCCCCCTTCACCGATGTTCCCATTTGTTTCTTGTCTTACGCACTTTATTTACCTCCTTCCAAAACATCTTTTTATTCTCCCTAAAATTTAATAATACTCTCTCACCCCAACTCTCATTTGCCCTCTTTTTCACCTCTTACACCTTTCTCTTGACCTCTTGCCTCTTTCTTTTATACATCTCCTAGTCATTTACACTATTTCCCTACAAAAATCATCCAAATGCCTCTCTCTTCTCTTTCACTAACAATCTCACTTCTTCATCCCACCACTCATGACCCTTTCTAATCTGCCCACCTCCCACCTTTCTCATGCACAGGCATCTTTCACGCAAGCCATCACTGCTTCCCTAAATGCATTCCATTCCTCCCCCACTCCCCTTACGTCATTTGCTCTCACCTTTTTCCATTCTGCACTCAATATCTCCTGGTACTTCCTCACACAAGTCTCCTTTCCAAGCTCACTTACTCTCACCACTCTCTTCACCCCAACAATTTGTAGAGTATTTCTGGGAAATTGTATAGGTGGGTGTTGACTGAGAGGGTGAAGGTATGTACAGAGCCTGAGACTGGGGAGGAGCAGTGGGGTTTGAGAAGTGGCAGAGGATGTGTGGATCAGGTGTTTGCCTTGAAGAATGTGTGTGAGAAATACTTAGAAAAACATATGGATTTGTATATGTAGCATTTATGGATTTGGAGAAAGCATATAATAGGGTTAATAGAGATGTTTTGTGAAAGGTATTAAGAGTATGTGGTGTGGGAGGTATGCTGCTAGAAGCACTGAAAAGTTTCATCAAGGATGTAAGGCATGTGTATGAGAAGGAAGGGAGGAGACTGATTGGTTCCCAGCGAAGGTCGGTCTGCAGCAGAGCTGTGTGATGTCCCCACAGTTGTTGAATTTGTTTATGGATGGGGTGGTTAGAGAGGTAAATGCAAGAATTTTGTAGAGAGGAGTGAGTATCCAGTCTGTTGGGGACGAGAGAGCCTGGGAAAAGAGTCAGTTGCTGTTCACTGAGGATATAGCCCTGGCGTGGCTGATTTGAGTGTGAAACTGCAGAAGTTAGTGACTGAGTTTGGAAAACTGTAAGAAAGCAGAGTGATGAGAGTAAATATGAATAAGAACAAGTTAATTGGGATGTATGGAGAAAAATTAGAGGAAGTGAAGTGTTTTAGATATCTGGGAGTGGACTTAGCAGCGAATGGAACCATGGAAGTGGAAGTGAGTCACAGGGTGGGGGAGGGGTTGAAGGTTCTGGGAGTGATGAAGAATGTGTGGAAGGACAGAATGTTATCTTGGAGAGCAAAAATGGGTATGTTTGAAGGAATAGTAGTTCCAACAATAATATATGGTTGTGAGGCATGGGCTATGGATAGGGATGTACGGAGGAGGGTGAATGTGTTGGAAATGAAGTGTCTGAGGGCAATAAGTGGTGTGAGTTGGTTTGAATGAGTAAGTAATGAAAGGGTAAGAGAGTTGTGTGGAAATAAAAAGAGTCGTTGAGAGAGCAGAAAAGGGTGTGTTGAAATGGTTTGGACATTCGGAGAGAATGGAAGGAAAGACTGATAAAGAGAAGATATGCATCAAGAGGTAAAGGGAACAAGAAGCAGGAGATGGAGGGATGAATGAAAAAGATTTCGAGCGATCTGGTCCTGAGCATACAGGAGGGTGAATAGTGTGCAAGGAATAGAGTAATTGGAACAATGCAGTATACTGGGTTTAATGTGCTGTTAATGGGCTGAAACAGGGCATGTGAAACGTATGGGATAAACCATGGAAAAATCTGTGGGGGCCTGGATGTGGATAGGGAGCTATGGTTTCGGTGCATTATGCATGACAGCTAGAGACTGAGTATAAACAAATGTGGCCATTTTTGTTTGTTTTCTTGGCGGTACCTCACTGAAACAGGGGGTAGTGATGCTGTTTCCTGTGGGGTGGAGTAGCGCCAGAAATATATGAAGGCAAACAAGTATGAATGTGTAGATGTGTTTATATCTATATGTCTGTGAATGTGTGCATAAATGTATATGTATGCATACGTGTGTATGGGCATTTATGTATATACATATGTATATGAGTGGAAGGGCCATTCTTCATCTGTTCCCTGGTGCTACCTTGTTAATGCTAGAAACAACAATCAAGTATAATACAATAATATATATACAAAACTCTCAATTTAATGGACCCAACATAACGGATTTAGGATTTAATGGACAAATAATAATACAGTAAATTAATAATGATTTAAGAAAGTAAAAAATCTAAAACGCTGCACCATGCTTTGTTTTTGTCTCTGTCTTCAAGCTATCATGTGATCAGATTGTATAAAAAGTATTTCTGTTGTTTCAGAACTGTGACTTTTCATCAAATACTTTTGCAATCCTTACAATTCAAAATGGCATCAAGTGATTGTAAGAGGTGCAATGAAAGCAGGTAATCCATCCTCACTTTATTGTAAAGAAGTATCCTTTCACAGGAGAGGGATGGCATCACCTTTATCTCAGCCTGACTCCTACCTCCAACTGCCCCGTGAGTGTTCCCAGGCTGCTGGGTGCCCGTTGCCCTACTACCATCCCACACACTAAACCCTACACCCCCTCATGAGATTTAGGTAACTAAGTGTGGCATTTTGCTTCAAGAAAAAGAAAAAGAAAGCTAAAAACAAGAAAACAACAAAAGAAAGTGAAATTAAAATTCTACAAAGCATAAGGTAAATATACACACAAATCACTGCTCAGCAACAATACACTTTTACATGTAAGCAGAAGAAAAATGACAAATTAGCACATTCACTTTTCACAGCAGCCACCACAAACATAATCTTGTAAGTGTGTAGGGTGGTGTTTCACATGGTGAGGGCGCCACCTCCTGAAGCTGGGTGTTGCCACAACTGGTGCCGTGGGGATCAGCGAAACCCTGGGGCATAGATGACGTCAGTTTTGCAAAGACAAGTGGCCACTGCCATTCAGCTTCACTGAGTGTTGCCTATGTGGCTTCACCTCCACTACCACCAGAAGTTTACAAACTTAATTTCATCTTTCACTTCTTTTGATAGTATACCAAAACCTATGTTCATACAAAGTATTGTTTACTATCTAAGTGACTCATATCAAGCTTGGATGGTATATAATAATACTAAATGCATTCCTTATCATTATATTTGGAAAATAATGACTAGGAAACAATGTAGTTTTTCATATAAATATCATGAGTAAGTGTGAAAATACTATTCACATGGTAAATGCTGTCTTTACATGCAGGGAGAGTACCATTAGTCCATAAGTTGCAGAAATCTGCAGCCATTAGTTTGAAATACAATCCATGACTAGTGTTGGAATTATTATAACTTGCACACACTTAGGCTACATTCAAGAAACTAACATAGGTGTCTGTCAGATGTCAATACAAAAATTAACTACAATGCCATATAAAAGTATGTGCAGTAAATATCACATCCTCACTCACACTTTTCATAAAGTAACAAAAATGATACATCTATGTTCTATTACAAACAGCAACAAGAAAATTACATACAATTAAATCTTAGATTATGTACAGTTGAAATATAATAAATATTAGCACCTCTAAAATATGACATTGAAGAAACAAATATACAAAAATATTATAATCACTACCTGTCAAAATCTGAGAGATGGACTGTACTACCTTCCTCAATCTTAAACTTGGAGAGGAAAATAAAAAACATTACAAGACATCAAAATCACCTTCATACAAAAATTTCCTAAAGATAATTTCTCTTTATTTGCTGTGAAGAGTTACATTTTACTCAGCTACTGTTCAAGAAAATACTTTCTATCTCATCACTAAATGGGCCTCCATGGTGTATCAGATACCTATCCTGACCATAAGATAAACACGGGCTACCCAAGGTTGAGCACATTGGTTCTAATCCTAGTTACAGCATTTGGTCCACACTCAACCCAGCTGTTTATCCACCACTAAGGGTTGGCTGATAAAACAGCTCAAACTATGGCAAGTACTAGATCACACACATCAATGTGAACTATTGCAATATATATATATATATATATATATATATATATATATATATATATATATATATATATATATATATATATATATATATTCCTTTTTCCATAGCCAGAGGTTGAACCATTATGTGACATTCATTTTTTCATTCATTTCAAGCTAGAAGTTTCAGTTTTCTAAATTGTTTCTTACATTTTTCATATGTATATATATGTATGTGTGTGTGTGTGTATATGTGCATATGTATGTGTATGTGTGTGTATGTGTATATGTATATATATATGTATATTATCCCTGGGGATAGGGGTGAAAGATTACTTCCCACGTATTCCTCGCGTGTCGTAGAAAGCGACTAGAGGGGACGGGAGCGGGGGGCCAGAAATCCTCCCCTCCTTGTATTAACTTTCTAAAATGGGAAACAGAAGAAGGAGTCAAGCGGGGAGTGCTCATCCTCCTCGAAGGCTCAGAGTGGGGTGCCTAAATGTGTGTGGATGTAACAGCGACAAAGTATAATAAAAAAAAATATATATATATATATATATATATATATATATATATATATATATATATATATATATATATATATGTATATATATATATATATATATATATATATATATATATATATATATATATTTTTTTTTTTTTTTGCTTTGTCGCTGTCTCCCGCGTTTGCGAGGTAGCGCAAGGAAACAGACGAAAGAAATGGCCCAACCCCCCCCCCATACACATGTATATACATACGTCCACACACGCAAATACAAATACCTACACAGCTTTCCATGGTTTACCCCAGACGCTTCACATGCCTTGATTCAATCCACTGACAGCACGTCAACCCCGGTATACCACATCGCTCCAATTCACTCTATTCCTTGCCCTCCTTTCACCCTCCTGCATGTTCAGGCCCCGATCACACAAAATCTTTTTCACTCCATCTTTCCACCTCCAATTTGGTCTCCCTCTTCTCCTCGTTCCCTCCACCTCCGACTCATATATTTTCTTGGTCAATCTTTCCTCACTCATTCTCTCCATGTGCCCGAACCATTTCAAAACACCCTCTTCTGCTCTCTCAACCATGCTCTTTTTATTTCCACACATCTCTCTTACCCTTACGTTACTTACTTGATCAAACCACCTCACACCACACATATATATATATATATATATATTAGGGAAGTAAATGCAAGAGTTTTGGAAAGAGGGGCAAGTATGAAGTCTGTTGGGGATGAGAGAGCTTGGGAAGTGAGTCAGTTGTTGTTCGCTGATGATACAGCGCTGGTGGCTGATTCATGTGAGAAACTGCAGAAGCTGGTGACTGAGTTTGGTAAAGTGTGTGGAAGAAGAAAGTTAAGAGTAAATGTGAATAAGAGCAAGGTTATTAGGTACAGTAGGGTTGAGGGTCAAGTCAATTGGGAGGTGAGTTTGAATGGAGAAAAACTGGAGGAAGTGAAGTGTTTTAGATATCTGGGAGTGGATCTGGCAGCGGATGGAACCATGGAAGCGGAAGTGGATCATAGGGTGGGGGAGGGGGCGAAAATTCTGGGGGCCTTGAAGAATGTGTGGAAGTCGAGAACATTATCTCGGAAAGCAAAAATGGGTATGTTTGAAGGAATAGTGGTTCCAACAATTTTGTATGGTTGTGAGGCGTGGGCTATGGATAGAGTTGTGCGCAGGAGGATGGATGTGCTGGAAATGAGATGTTTGAGGACAATGTGTGGTGTGAGGTGGTCTGATCGAGTGAGTAACGTAAGGGTAAGAGAGATGTGTGGAAATAAAAAGAGCGTGGTTGAGAGAGCAGAAGAGGGTGTTTTGAAGTGGTTTGGGCACATGGAGAGAATGAGTGAGGAAAGATTGACCAAGAGGATATATGTGTCGGAGGTGGAGGGAACGAGGAGAAGAGGGAGACCAAATTGGAGGTGGAAAGATGGAGTGAAAAAGATTCTGTGTGATCGGGGCCTGAACATGCAGGAGGGTGAAACGAGGGCAAGGAATAGAGTGAATTGGAGCGATGTGGTATACCGGGGTTGACGTGCTGTCAGTGGATTGAATCAAGGCATGTGAAGCGTCTGGGGTAAACCATGGAAAGCTGTGTAGGTATGTATATTTGCGTGTGTGGATGTATGTATATACATGTGTATGGGGGGGGTTGGGCCATTTCTTTCATCTGTTTCCTTGCCCTACCTCGCAAACGCGGGAGACAGCGACAAAGTATAATAAAAAAAAATAAATAAAATAATATATATATATATATATATATATGTATTGCAGTGGAATTTATTAAAAAAAGGGGGTGACTGTATTGTTGACTGGTTGGTAAGGTTATTTAATGTATGTATGACTCATGGTGAGGTGCCTGAGGATTGGCGGAATGCGTGCATAGTGCCATTGTACAAAGGCAAAGGGGATAAGAGTGAGTGCTCAAATTACAGAGGTATAAGTTTGTTGAGTATTCCTGGTAAATTATATGGGAGGGTATTGATTGAGAGGGTGAAGGCATGTACAGAGCATCAGATTGGGGAAGAGCAGTGCGGTTTCAGAAGTGGTAGAGGATGTGTGGATCAGGTGTTTGCTTTGAAGAATGTATGTGAGAAATACTTAGAAAAGCAAATGGATTTGTATGTAGCATTTATGGATCTGGAGAAGGCATATGATAGAGTTGATAGAGATGCTCTGTGGAAGGTATTAAGAATATATGGTGTGGGAGGCAAGTTGTTAGAAGCAGTGAAAAGTTTTTATCGAGGATGTAAGGCATGTGTACGTGTAGGAAGAGAGGAAAGTGATTGGTTCTCAGTGAATGTAGGTTTGCGGCAGGGGTGTGTGATGTCTCCATGGTTGTTTAATTTGTTTATGGATGGGGTTGTTAGGGAGGTAAATGCAAGAGTCCTGGAAAGAGGGGCAAGTATGAAGTCTGTTGGGGATGAGAGAGCTTGGGAAGTGAGTCAGTTGTTGTTCGCTGATGATACAGCGCTGGTGGCTGATTCATGTGAGAAACTGCAGAAGCTGGTGACTGAGTTTGGTAAAGTGTGTGGAAGAAGAAAGTTAAGAGTAAATGTGAATAAGAGCAAGGTTATTAGGTACAGTAGGGGTGAGGGTCAAGTCAATTGGGAGGTGAGTTTGAATGGAGAAAAACTGGAGGAAGTGAAGTGTTTTAGATATCTGGGAGTGGATCTGTCAGCGGATGGAACCATGGAAGCGGAAGTGGATCATAGGGTGGGGGAGGGGGCGAAAATTTTGGGAGCCTTGAAAAATGTGTGGAAGTCGAGAACATTATTTCGGAAAGCAAAAATGGGTATGTTTGAAGGAATAGTGGTACCAACAATGTTGTATGGTTGCGAGGCGTGGGCTATGGATAGAGATGTGCGCAGGAGGATGGATGTGCTGGAAATGAGATGTTTGAGGAAAATGTGTGGTGTGAGGTGGTTTGATCGAGTAAGTAACGTAAGGGTAAGAGAGATGTGTGGAAATAAAAAGAGCGTGGTTGAGAGAGCAGAAGAGGGTGTTTTGAAATGGTTTGGGCACATGGAGAGAATGAGTGAGGAAAGATTGACCAAGAGGATATATGTGTCGGAGGTGGAGGGAACGAGGAGAAGAGGGAGACCAAATTGGAGGTGGAAAGATGGAGTGAAAAAGATTTTGTGTGATCGGGGCCTGAACATGCAGGAGGGTGAAAGGAGGGCAAGGAATAGAGTGAATTGGAGCGATGTGGTATACAGGGGTTGACGTGCTGTCAGTGGATTGAATCAAGGCATGTGAAGCGTCTGGGGTAAACCATGGAAAGCTGTGTAGGTATGTATATTTGCGTGTGTGGACGTGTGTATGTACATGTGTATGGGGGGGGGGGTTGGGCCATTTCTTTCGTCTGTTTCCTTGCGCTACCTCGCAAACGCGGGAGACAGCGACAAAGTATAAAAAAAAAAAAAAAAAAAAAAAAAAAAAAATATATATATATATATATATATATATATATATATATATATATATATATATATTATCCCTGGGGACAGGGGAGAAAGAATACTTCCCACGTGTTCCCTGCGTGTCGTAGAAGGCGACTAAAAGGGGAGGGAGCGGGGGGGCTGGAAATCCTCCCCTCTCGTTTTTTTTTAATTTTCTAAAAGAAGGAACAAAGGGGGCCAGGTGAGGATATTCCAAAAAAGGCCCAGTCCTCTGTTCTTAACGCTACCTCGCTAACGCGGGAAATGGCGAATAGTTTTTAAATATATAAATATATATATATATATATATATATATATATATATATATATATATATATATATATATATATATATATGTATATATATATATATATCTTTCTTTTTCTTTCAAACTATTCGCCATTTCCTGCATTAGCGAGGTAGCGTTAAGAACAGAGGACTGGGCCTTTGAGGGAATACCCTCACCTGGCCCCCTTCTCTGTTCCTTCTTTTGGAAAATTAAAATAAAAAAATGAGAGGGGAGGATTTCCAGCCCCCCGCTCCCTTCCCTTTTAGTCGCCTTCTATGACACGCAGGGAATACGTGGGAAGTATTCTTTCTCCCCTATCCCCAGGGATATATATATATATATATATATATATATATATATATATATATATATATATATATATATATATATATATATATATATATCCTTTTTATGCATATTTGCCAATTCCAGCACCAGCAAGGTAGTGTCAAGAACAGAGAAATGAGCCATAGAGGGGAAGATCCTCACTTGGCTCCCTTCTCTGTTCCTCCTTTTGGAAAAGTAGAAACTGGAGGGAAGGATTTCTAGCCCTGTGCTCTGGTGGCTGATTCAAGTGAGAAACTGCAGAAGTTGGTCACTGACTTTGGAAAAGTGCGTGAAAGGAGAAAGTTGAGAGTAAATGCGAATAAGAGCAAGGTTATTAGGTTCACTAGGGTTGAGGGACAAGTTAATTGGGATGTAGGTTTGAATGGGGAAAAATTGGAAGAAGTGAAGTGTTTCAGATATCTGGGAGTGGAATTAGCATCAAACGGAACTTTGGAAACAGAAGTGAGTCACAGGCCCCAATTGCTCAAAAGCTTTTTCACTCCATCCTTCCACCTCCAATTTGGTCTCCCGCTTCTCCTTGTTCCCTCCACCCCTGAAATATATATCTTCTTTATCAACCTTTCCTTACTCATTCTCTCCATTTGTCCAAACCATTTCAACACACCCTCTTCTGCTCTCTCAACCACACTCTTTTTATTTCCACACACCTCTCTAACTCTTTCATTACTTACTTAATTAAACCACCTCACACCACACACTCCTCAAACATTTCATTTCCAACACATTCACCCTCCTCTGCATAACCCTATCAATAGCCAATGCCTTGCAAGTATATAACACTTCAAACATACCCATTTTTGCTCCGAGATAACATTCTCTCCTTCCACATATTATTCATTGCTCCCAGAACCTTCGCCCCTCCCCCACCCTGTGACTCACTTCTGCTTCCATGGTTCCATCCTCTGCTAATTCCCCTCCCAGATATCTAAAACACTTCACTTCCTCAAATTTTTCTCCATTCAAACTTACATCTCAATTAACTCGCTCTTATTCACATTCACTCTAAACTTTCTTCTTTTACACACTTTCCCAAACTTAGTCACCAACCTCTGCAGTTTCTTACCCAAATCAGCTACCAGAGCTGTATCATCAGCAAACAACAACTGACTCACTTCCAAGGCTCTCTCATCCCTAACAGACTGCATACTCGCCCCCCTCTCCAAGGCTCTTGCATTTACACACATCTTTGACAAAGTTGCCTCGATTAAGGTTTCAGTTGCCTGTGCTGTCTCACCTAACATGGAAAAAAATTAAAATATTTATATCAAGCTTTCTGTTCCTTCAGTACTTAACAGCACTTTTTTTTTTACTGAACTATCTTCAGGCTGCAGTGTTTACAAAATTCTTATCAATGCTATCTTATTTCAAATTAACATACAAATACTCAGGACACTCTTCATTTTAACATTCTAATGATGTCTTAGTTGGTATTGTTACAGCTTACAATGCATACTCCAAACCCTTGACTGTGCATTTTCAACTGACTTGCTACCTAAGTCCAATAGACTGATATTTATCTATTTTACTTATTTGAGTGGTTTGCAAGGGTATCAGGACTGGGAAGTATCACAGGTTTTGGAAGAAACACTTATATCCTCCCAAACCAAACCAAACCAAACTAAATGATCTAAGTTTAAAAATGAACTCAAGTTTTTTGGAGAAAATCATTTACCATATATATTCATTTATTTGTCTACCTCATGTTTAGGTTGATCCTTGATCTTTGGCCAAGAAATCATTAATTTATGATATGCCTCATGTATGGGTTGACCCGCATTTTTGAGGATAATAGAACAGCAAGTAAGGATAAAGCACTAACAGAACTGACTGAAAATGCTTTTCTATAACAACTAATTAAAAAACCAACTAGAGGTACAAACATTCTTGATCTTGTCCTCACCAGTGATGCAAACATAATTAACTCTTGCGAAGTAGGTGAAACTTTGTCAAACAGCAATCACAGTAGATTTGAGATAGATTTACATTTTGAAATAAATGACAACAAACTCTTGATTCCAGATTACAGGTGAGCAAATTTTGAAAACATTAAACACAAAATTTGCACTTGGGATTGAAAATAAACATATTACACTAATGAATGCAAGAGTGAATGCAAGAGTTTTGGAAATGGGCAAGTATGCAGTCTGTTGTGGATGAGAGAGCTTGGGAAGTGAGTCAGTTGTTGTTCGCTGATGATACAGCGCTGGTGGCTGATTCATGTGAGAAACTGCAGAAGCTGGTGACTTAGTTTGGTAAAGAGTGTGAAAGAAGCAAGTTGAGAGTAAATGTGAATAAGAGCAAGGTTATTAGGTACAGTAGGGTTGAGGGTCAAGTCAATTGGGAGGTAAGTTTGAATGGAGAAAAACTGGAGGAAGTAAAGTGTTTTAGATATCTGGGAGTGGATCTGGCAGTGGATGAAACCAGGGAAGCGGAAGTGAATCATGGGGTGGGGGAGGAGGCGAAAATTCTGGGAGCGTTGAAGAATGATTATCTCGGAAAGCAAAAATGGGTATGTTTGAAGGAATAGTGGTTCCAACAATGTTGTATGGTTGCGAGGCGTGGGGTATGGATAGAGTTGAGCGCAGGAGGGTGGATGTGCTGGAAATGAGATGTTTGAGGACAATATGTGGTGTGAGGTGGTTTGATCGAGTAAGTAATGTAAGGGTAAGAGAGATGTGTGGAAATAAAAAGAGTGTGGTTGAGAGAGCAGAAGAGGGTGTTTTGAAATGGTTTGGTCACATGGAGAGAATGAGTGAGGAAAGATTGACCAAGAGGATATATGTGTCAGAGGTGGAGGGAACGAGGAGAAGTGGGAGACCAAATTGGAGGTGGAAAGATGGAGTGAAAAAGATTTTGAGTGATCGGGGCCTGAACATGCAGGAGGGTGAAAGGCGTGCAAGGAATAGAGTGAATTGTAATGATGTGGTATACCGGGGTGGACGTGCTGTCAATGGATTGAACCAGGGCATGTAAAGCGTCTGGGGTAAACCATGGAAAGTTGTGTGGGGCCTGGATGTGGAAAGGGAGCTGTGGTTTCGGTGCATTATTACTTGACAGCTAGAGACTGAGTGTGAACGAATGGGGCCTTTGTTGTCTTTTCCTAGCGCTACCTTGCACACATGAAGGGGGAGGGGGTTGTTATTCCACGTGTGGCGAGGTGGCGATGGGAATAAATAAAGGCAGACAGTGTGAATTATGTTTTTTTTTTTTTTTTTTGCTTTGTCGCTGTCTCCCGCGTTTGCGAGGTAGCGCAAGGAAACAGACGAAAGAAATGGCCCAACCCACCCCCATACACATGTATATACCTACGTCCACACACGCAAATATACATACCTACACAGCTTTCCATGGTTTACCCCAGACGCTTCACATGCCCCGATTCAATCCACTGACAGCACGTCAACCCCGGTATACCACATCGCTCCAATTCACTCTATTCCTTGCCCTCCTTTCACCCTCCTGCATGTTCAGGCCCCGATCACACAAAATCTTTTTCACTCCATCTTTCCACCTCCAATTATGTGAATTATGTACATGTGTATATATGTATATGTCTGTGTGTGTATATATATGTATACATTGAGATGTATAGGTATGTATATTTGCGTGTGAGGATGTGTATGTATATACATGTGTATGTGGGTGGGTTGGGCCATTCTTTCATCAGTTTCCTTGTGCTGCCTTGCTAATGTGGGTGACAGCAACAAAGCAAAATAAATAAATATAAATATCACAGTTGGGACGAAAAAATTCTGTCTAATGTAATATATTTAGATTTCCAAAAGGGTTTCAATTACATACTTCAAAAGAGATGTTTACATACACTCAAAACAAATGGAATCAGTGAAGAACTCTGTACATGGATCAGAGACTGGCTTACTTGAAGAAAGAAGTGTGTAGTATTAAATGGGAAAGCCTCGGACTGGCTAGACATAATGAGTGGTGTGCCACAGAGGATGGTCCTAAGTCCAAATTTTTTCATAATATACATTAATGACCTAGAATTTGGTCTCATTTAGATCTATGATCTCCAAATTTGCTGATGATACTAAACTAGGAGGTAAAGCAGCAAACAGGTGTGACTTCAAAATGATTTAAAGAGTTCTTAACTTACTAGCAGAGAGGTCAGACAGATGGCGAATGAAGTCTAATGTAGGCAAATGTAGAGTTATGCACTTTGGAGCCAAGAATATATGTTATGACTACAAACTATTCAGAAGCTCTTTAACTAAAGTAAGCGTAGAAAAGGAACTTGCAGTTGTCATTAGCAACAACCTGAATTGCACTAAACAGTATCAAGCAGCTAGTAAAAAAGATAACCAAATGTTAAGTTTCATAGCCAGGGACATAGATAGATTACAAGACACTAGAAACAATTTTCACATTTTATAATTCTCTAGTAAACTCATGTAAGAAACACTCTATGTCCTATAAACTACGAGTTGCTGAGCCTGAAACATTGAGCGCCAAAGGCAAATTGTTTATCTTTTATCATTACAGCAATTTACAGTGAAATGAGGGTAGTTTCTGAATAATATTGTATATCTCCATTCAAGTATTTATTCGTCAACTAGGATACAATATCATTGTAATACAATTACATTTAACTGAAAATAATTCACAAGTGATTTTGGTAATTTTTGAACAATGAAAGAAGGCGAGCTATTTGTTTTCATCATGATTTTATCCCACTTTCTACTGTAATACATAAGTCATTCCAGCAAAAATATTATAGTTCTGCGAATGTATTATATTAAGCACAGTATGAATGGAATATCATTGTAATATAACTGTATTCTAACTAAAAACTATCAAAAAATGGGTAAATCTCTTGAATATAGGAAGGTTAGGTAAAGTCTTGTTTTTGTCACGTATTCTATCCTATTTTACACCGAAATTACTCTTTATTTCCAAGAATATATTCATTCAGGCACAGTTAAGTTAAAATATACTTGTGATGTAACATTTTTTAACTGAAAAACACAACATCTACCTGATATGGCAGAGCCCTGATCACAGAGGCTTTGCCTTTGCATTGGCCCTTTCAAAGCAGCCTTTAATATCACCATACGATGAAAATGCATTTATAATCTTATTGTTTTGCTTCTCATTTGCCAGAAATATGGCAACTTTATATACAATACAATGCTATGGTACTTTTAATTTATGAGTATTCATTTTCAAAAATACATAAGGCACAAAAACAAATATCAGTAAGGGGGTTTTGCGTGACTCTCCTGCCAAAAGAGACCAAACATGCTTGACCCATATTCTCTTTAGCATAGATTCTAGAAGAAACAAGAACACAAAAAAAGTTCAAGCTCCAAGTAATTGAATATGCAGAAAAGACTGACAACTGTGCAGCAGCAAGGGAATTTAAGGTATCTGAAGATGATTTTAGAGACTGAAGAAAGCTCTCTGCACACTTAAGCATATGCTAAAACACAAATGTAGCCACAGTTGGAAGTTTAAGTGGCAAAGTGTGTCAGTGAAAACTGACAGAATGGAAATGATGTTTCCTGAAGATCAATTTGAATTTTCGCCTTGAAACTAGCAAGGAAATTAGGCATCACAGATTATAAGGTGAGCCATGGGTGGTGCTCAAGAAATGATTTTTGTACTGAGACGAAGAATGAAAACAACACAGCATCTTCCACTAGAACTTGATGACAAGGTTACTGAATTTCATAGGTCAAGTGTGAAATATTGAAAAGGATTTTACTACCGGTATTACATGCAGATTTTTTTTCATACTATTTGCCATCTCCTGCGTTAGCGAGGTAGCGTTAAGAACAGAGGACTGAGCCTTTGAGGGAAATCCTCACTTTGCCATTTCTCTGTTCCTTCTTTTGGAAAATTAAATATGAGAGGGGAGGATTTCCAGCCCCTGCTCCCTCCCCTTTTAGTGGCCTTCTACGACACTCAGGAATACGTGGGAAGTATTCTTTCTCCCATATAATACCATATATGATATGATAAGTTCACCTGAGCTAACAGTTTCAACACAGACTACTAAAAGCACGTTGTAAGGTAAGTCAGCCTACTGTAAGTTGATGAGTTGCATCTGCTAAAGGCACTTCACAGATTTTCATAACTAACTGGTACATATTTCATGCTTTCATTGTTTATTGGCAGTAATTAGTAAATATTTTTCATGTCTAAAGCAAAACATTGCTCATTGCCCTTCCCATCATGCATGGATTTCAACCTAACGAAACTATTACCCATGAATAGGTTGATCCCTAAATTTTTGACTAAAATTTTGGTCTTAAAAATTCAAACTATAGATGAGTATTTATGGTATCATTTATCACACTACATGGCAAAAAATTTTATGACCCAGTCTGGTGTTTTTCTCTCCAGTAACTCACACAGAACTCTAACCCTTGTAAGGTTTCAAAGTGTCTGCTTTCTGGAGGATCTAGCACTCACAGTGTACTGGGATTGGGAGGATACACTGTATTTACAATACTTTAAGGCATTATTTCAAACAGGATACCAATTAACCATCAAACAATGCCCTTAACTTAGAAAAACCTTCATTTGGTGAATTATCCCTCAAATCAGAAGCAGCTTTATTTTCCTGCTGAAGTGCATTGTCTGTTTTGTTATCATTTTCTTTGAGTACAGTATCCATGGCAGTGCTTATATTCTCAGAATCTTTCTCTTCTGAGTTCTTCTCTTGTGCTGACAACGAGTTTGTATCAACCAATTTTTCATTTTCAGGGACTAAAGCTTTAATCTCAGGTTTATCCTCATCACTGTGTAATATCTTGCTTTCTCCTCGTTCTCTAATTGTATCAAGAACTTCCAACATAGATTCCTTGATAAACACTTTTTTATATTCTCTAGTCTGGCTTGTTAAGGCAGAACTTGTTAAATCATTCACAAAGCTATCCGAATTTGTTCCTAATGAAGCACTGTCTAAAGAATCATCACTTGCAACAGTGAACATCAGGTGCTTTCTGTTTTCCTCTTCTGTAACATCTTTTGTATCTAATTCTGACTGAAACCCTAACTTGGATATCAGTTCATTCATTAGTGTCTCTTGCTGTGTTTCTGGCATCTCCTTGGTAGCCAAAGGACTCACACGAGGTGAAATCTGGCTACTACTGTCATTATCTGAGTCAGCTCTACGCTCATTTACAGGGATGATGACAAATTTGTTGCCTAAACGACGAGCTAAGGGACTATCTGGGGATGATGGTGGTATGTCGTCAAAACTGGACATTCGCTTTAAAATCTTAAATGGGTGTCTTTTGGATACAGGAGTATTGGGGACACTACTGTAAGAGTATCCAGCAAAGTTGGGTGGTGGTGGTGGTGGTGGAGGAGGCAAGACTGGTGCAGACTGGGAACTCCTCAGAAGTGGCTGGTCTTTAGCATCATTTTCCACTGGATTATCATTGTCGCACTCAATTATCAGAGCTTCTGATTTCTTCTTGATTTTTATATCTGCCGTGGTATATAACGGTTCTCCTCCCTTGATATGTTCATGAGATAATTCAGAATGCCCGGTTTCTTGCAGAAACTCTGTTGCCAAAACTTGTTTTTTATCCTCAGCATCACTCTTTAAGTCATTTTCAGATCCCACTTTAACTTCCTCAGTAAATTTCCTCATTTCTGTAGTCTCACTTGTCACATCTTGAAGTGTTGCATTTTTAGATTCATTTGGTTCATTTTCCTCACAACAATCCAAAACTTCATTCTTTTTTCCAACTACATGTTGTACAGACTCTAATGACAAAGTTGCAACTCCAGAATTTCCAGTATATGAAAGATCTTTATTTTCTGATGAGCTCTGTTTCTCATAATCAGCACACGCAGAAGATACTTCAGCTTGGAGAGGTGGCAAATCTTTTTTGTCTTCACTATGGTCTACTAAGTTATTTTGATTATCTTCAGGGTGCAGACTACTAGTCTCATTATCATCATCAAGATATGACCCATCAGTTTCACTTTCTAATCGTTCCTTTTTTCCTTCTGATGAATTACTAATCAGCTGGTTCAGTGAAGCAAAAGTATTCTGAATATGACCATTGGAATTCTCGCTGTTATCAACAATAGTTTTTACAGGTTGCTTAGTTTCTGCCTTTGCAGTAACAAGAGGAGATGGTGGTATCTGTGTCTTCTGCTTAATTTTCTGACTTACTGTAGGGGTGTTAGGTTCAGAATTTGTGGGTGTAGCTGGATGAATCTCAATAGTTGGAATTACAAGTGCAGTTTTAACTGCAATCTGTCCTCTACCTCCAACATATCCAGGATTGTTTAGACCATGTACTGACCTACCTGATCTCTGTTCTTCTGTACTGTGCTTCAGTCCATAGCCAAAATAGATAAGCAAACCTTCATGCAAAAGAAAGTGCAAAAAGCAGTTAGTGACATTCGGTAATTAGTTTAAAGCATAAACAGATGTTAAGAAACTACCACTATACTACCAGGGGTCAATATAAGAAAATAATATACAATAAGCCATGCAAAACTTTCATGCATATCAGAGGTAAAATATCATAAACCATACTAAGGAGAACTAAAAAAAGAATTTTGCAAATTCAGATACTACCTTTTAGCTTAGAAAAAAATTGCATTTCCAGCAGGCAAGTGGAAAGGATAAAAGCAGTAAACACACTAAATATTCTGAAGGAGCAGCAGACACATTTGAAAGAGAAAATTCATAATAAATCTGGATGTTCAACTGATTTTTTCAATCTAAAAAGGCCTTTTTCTAAAACAAAATTTTCTTTGAACTTTTTTATCAAATAAAGAATATGTCCTCCCATTCTAAACTTTCAATAATTCTCTTATGAAGATAATGTCTTGTATGTTCAGGCACCAGTCACTCAAAATCTCTTTCACTCCATCATTCCACCTCCAACTTGGCCTCCTGCCTCTCCATCTCTGATCCATATATACTCTTTGTCAAACTTTTCTCACTCATTCTCTCCAACCACACTCTTTTTATTACCACACATAAATCTCTCTTACCCTTTCATTACATACTCGATCAAACCACCTCACACCACATATTGTCTTCAAACATTTCATTTCCAAAACATCTACCCTACTCTGTACAACCCAGCTATAGCCCATGCCTCATAACCATATAATATTGTTGGAACTACTATTCCTTCAAACATACCCATTTTTGCTCTCTGAGTTAACATTCTCTCTTTCCACACATTCTCATTGCTCCCAAAACCTTCACTCCCTCCCCCACCCTGTGACTCACTTCCGCTTCCACGGTTCCAACCGCTGCCAAGTCCACTCCCAGATATCTCCAACCTTTCTCCATTAAAACTTACATCCCAATTAACTTGCCCTCAACCCTGCAGAACTTAATAACCTTGCTCTTATTCACATTTACTCTTAACTTTCTCCTTTAACACACTTTTCCGAACTTAGTCACCAACTTCTGCAGTTTCTCACTTAAATCAACCACCAGTGCTGTATCATCAGCGAACAGTAACTGATTCACATTCCAGGCCCTCATCCTCAACAGACTGCATACTTGCCCTTCTCTCCAAAATCTTGCATTTACCTCCCTAACCGTTATCTATAAACAAATCAAACAAACATGGAGACATCACACACCCCTGCTGCAGACTGACCTTCACTGGGAACCAGTCACTCTCCTCTTTTCCTACTAGTACACATACCTTACATCATTGATAAAAACTTTTCACTGCTTCTAACAGCTTACCTCCACAACATATAATCTTAAGGCCTTCCACAAAGCATCGCTATTAACCCTATTATGTGCCTTCTCCAG
Source organism: Panulirus ornatus (assembly GCF_036320965.1). NCBI lineage: Eukaryota > Metazoa > Arthropoda > Malacostraca > Decapoda > Palinuridae > Panulirus > Panulirus ornatus. The sequence continues at coordinate 15,362,110 of NC_092282.1, forward strand.
ATCCATAAATGCTACATACAAATCCATCTGTTTTTCTAAGTACTTCTCACACACATTCTTCAAAGTAAACACCTGATCCACACATCAACTACAACTTCTGAAACCATACTGCTCCTACCCAATCTGACACTCTGTACATACCTTCACCCACTCAATCAGTATCCTCCCATACAATTTCCCAGGGATACTCAACAAACTTATGTCTCTGTAGTCTGAACACTCAACTTTATCCCCTTTGCCTTTGTATAATGGGAATCTTTAGGCACTTCACCATGATCCATACACACACAGAATATCCTTACCAACCAATCAACAACACAGTCAATCTCTTTTTTAATAAATTCAACTGCAATACCATCCAAACCTGCCGCATTGCCAAATTTCATCTTCCCCAAGGGTTTCACCACTCTTCTCTCTTAACCAAACCATTCTCCCTGACCTTCTCACTTCGCACGTGAACCCGACCAAAACACCCTACGTCTGCCACTCTATCATCAAACACATTCAATAAAACTTCAAAATACTCATTCCATCTCCTCACTTCATCGCTACCTGTTATCACTTTCCCCCTTGCCCCCTTCACTGATGCTCCCATTTGTCATTTATCTCCTTCCAAAACATCTTTTCATCCTCCCAAAAGTTCAATGATACTCTCTCATCCCAACTCTAATTTGCCCTCTTTTACAAACCTTGTACCTTCCTCTTGACCTCCTGCCACTTTCTTTTATACACTTCCCAGTCATTTGCACTCCTTCCTTGTATTGTCCAAACACCTCTCTTTTTTCTTTCACAAACAACTTTACTTCCTCATTCCACCACTCACTACGCTTTCTAATCTGCCCACCTCCCACCTTTCTCATATCACATGCATCTTTTGCACATGCCACCACAGCTTCACCAAATACATCCCATTCCTCACCCACTCCCCTAACATCATTTGCTCTCTCCTAGTACTTCCTCATACACGAGCACACTTCCTCTCACCACTCCATTCTCCCTAACAATCTCTATTCCTTTTGAAAAACCTCTACAAATCTTCACCTTCACAAGATAGTGATCAGACTGTCTCTCTTTTAAATGCCTATCAATTTCCACGTAATCCAATAATGTCCTTTGATCATCTTTCCTATTCATATTTATTTATTATTCATTTATTATACTTTGTCGCTGTCTCCCGCGTTTGCGAGGTAGCGCAAGGAAACAGACGAAAGAAATGGCCCAACCCCCCCCCCCATACACATGTATATACATACGTCCACACACGCAAATATACATACCTACACAGCTTTCCATGGTTTACCCCAGACGCTTCACATGCCCTGCTTCAATCCACTGACAGCACGTCAACCCCGGTATACCACATCGCTCCAATTCACTCTATTCCTTGCCCTCCTTTCACCCTCCTGCATGTTCGGGCCCCGATCACACAAAATCTTTTTCACTCCATCTTTCCACCTCCAATTTGGTCTCCCTCTTCTCCTTGTTCCCTCCACCTCCGACACATATATCCTCTTGGTCAATCTTTCCTCACTCATCCTCTCCATGTGCCCAAACCACTTCAAAACACCCTCTTCTGCTCTCTCAACCACGCTCTTTTTATTTCCACACATCTCTCTTACCCTTACGTTACTCACTCGATCAAACCACCTCACACCACACATTGTCCTCAAACATCTCATTTCCAGCACATCCATCCTCCTGCGCACAACTCTATCCATAGCCCACGCCTCGCAACCATACAACATTGTTGGAACCACTATTCCTTCAAACATACCCATTTTTGCTTTCCGAGATAATGTTCTCGACTTCCACACATTCTTCAAGGCCCCCAGAATTTTCGCCCCCTCCCCCACCCTATGATCCACTTCCGCTTCCATGGTTCCATCCGCTGCCAGATCCACTCCCAGATATCTAAAACACTTCACTTCCTCCAGTTTTTCTCCATTCAAACTCACCTCCCAATTGACTTGACCCTCAACCCTACTGTACCTAATAACCTTGCTCTTATTCACATTTACTCTTAACTTTCTTCTTCCACACACTTTACCAAACTCAGTCACCAGCTTCTGCAGTTTCTCACATGAATCAGCCACCAGCGCTGTATCATCAGCGAACAACAACTGACTCACTTCCCAAGCTCTCTCATCCCCAACAGACTTCATACTTGCCCCTCTTTCCAAAACTCTTGCATTTACCTCCCTAACAACCCCATCCATAAACAAATTAAACAACCATGGAGACATCACACATCCCTGCCGCAAACCTACATTCACTGAGAACCAATCACTTTCCTCTCTTCCTACACGTACACATGCCTTACATCCTCGATAAAAACTTTTCACTGCTTCTAACAACTTTCCTCCCACACCATATATTCTTAATACCTTCCACAGAGCATCTCTATCAACTCTATCATATGCCTTCTCCAGATCCATAAATGCTACATACAAATCCATTTGCTTTTCTAAGTATTTCTCACATACATTCTTCAAAGCAAACACCTGATCCACACATCCTCTACCACTTCTGAAACCACACTGCTCTTCCCCAATCTGATGCTCTGTACATGCCTTCACCCTCTCAATCAATACCCTCCCATATAATTTACCAGGAATACTCAACAAACTTATACCTCTGTAATTTGAGCACTCACTCTTATCCCCTTTGCCTTTGTACAATGGCACTATGCACGCATTCCGCCAATCCTCAGGCACCTCACCATGAGTCATACATACATTAAATAACCTTACCAACCAGTCAACAATACAGTCACCCCCTTTTTTAATAAATTCCACTGCAATACCATCCAAACCTGCTGCCTTGCCGGCTTTCATCTTCCGCAAAGCTTTCACAACCTCTTCTCTGTTTACCAAATCATTTTCCCTAACCCTCTCACTTTGCACACCACCTCGACCAAAACACCCTATATCTGCCACTCTATCATCAAACACATTCAACAAACCTTCAAATCTCCTTCTCACATCACCACTACTTGTTATCACCTCCCCACTTGCGCCCTTCACCGAAGTTCCCATTTGCTCCCTTGTCTTACGCACCCTCTTTACCTCCTTCCAGAACATCTTTTTATTCTCCCTAAAATTTAATGATACTCTCTCACCCCAACTCTCATTTGCCCTTTTTTTCACCTCTTGCACCTTTCTCTTGACCTCCTGTCTCTCTTTTATACATCTCCCACTCAATTGCATTTTTTCCCTGCAAAAATCGTCCAAATGCCTCTCTCTTCTCTTTCACTAATACTCTTACTTCTTCATCCCACCACTCACTACCCTTTCTAATCAACCCACCTCCCACTCTTCTCATGCCAAAAGCATCTTTTGCGCAATCCATCACTGATTCCCTAAATACATCCCATTCCTCCCCCACTCCCCTTACTTCCATTGTTCTCACCTTTTTCTATTCTGTACTCAGTCTCTCCTGGTACTTCCTCACACAGGTCTCCTTCTCAAGCTCACTTACTCTCACCACCCTCTTCACCCCAACATTCACTCTTCTTTTCTGAAAACCCATACAAATCTTCACCTTAGCCTCCACAAGATAATGATCAGACATCCCTCCAGTTGCACCTCTCAGCACATTAACATCCAAAAGTCTCTCTTTCGCACGCCTGTCAATTAACACGTAATCCAATAACGCTCTCTGGCCATCTCTCCTACTTACATAAGTATACTTATGTATATCTCGCTTTTTAAACCAGGTATTCCCAATCATCAGTCCTTTTTCAGCACATAAATCTACAAGCTCTTCACCATTTCCATTTACAACACTGAACACCCCATGTATACCAATTATTCCCTCAACTGCCACATTACTCACCTTTGCATTCAAATCACCCATCACTATGACCCGGTCTCGTGCATCAAAACCACTAACACACTCATTCAGCTGCTCCCAAAACACTTGCCTCTCTTGATCTTTCTTCTCATGCCCAGGTGCATATGCACCAATAATCACCCACCTCTCTCCATCAACTTTCAGTTTTACCCATATTAATCGAGAATTTACTTTCTTACACTCTATCACATACTCCCACAACTCCTGTTTCAGGAGTATTGCTACTCCTTCCCTTGCTCTTGTCCTCTCACTAACCCCTGACTTTACTCCCCAGACATTCCCAAACCACTCTTCCCCTTTACCCTTGAGCTTCGTTTCACTCAGAGCCAAAACATCCAGGTTCCTTTCCTCAAACATACTACCTATCTCTCCTTTTTTCACATCTTGGTTACATCCACACACATTTAGGCACCCCACTCTGAGCCTTCGAGGAGGATGAGCACTCCCCGCGTGACTCCTTCTTCTGTTTCCCATTTTAGAAAGTTAATACAAGGAGGGGAGGATTTCTGGCCCCCCGCTCCCGTCCCCTCTAGTCGCTTTCTACGACACGCGAGGAATACGTGGGAAGTATTCTTTCACCCCTATCCCCAGGGATAATATACATATATATATATACATATACACATACACACACATACACATACATACGCAAATATACACACACACACACATACATATATATACATATGAGAAATGTAAGAAACAATTTAGAAAACTGAAACTTCTAGCTTGAAATGAATGAAAAAGAATGTCACATAATGGTTCAACCTCTGGCTATGGAAAAAAGGAAATGTATAATTTATTTACACAAACGTCAATAGCAGTTCTCATCAATTTAACCACTGTATCAATAAGCTTCAATGTCTAAGCTACATTTTTTCTCCAATTTCACTATTTTCCTTCACATTTTCAATTGTGTCTGAAGGTTCTACTTCAAGAGTGATTGTTTTTCCAGTAAGGGTCTTCACATCTTGGTTACATCCACACACATTTAGGCACCCCACTCTGAGCCTTCGAGGAGGATGCTTTACTTGTGGTGCTGACTTCCCTCTTTAAATTTCCTATTTATATATGTAAACTTATATATATCTCTGTTCTTAAACCAGGCATTCCCAATCACCAGTCTTTTCTCTGCACACAAATTCACAAGCTCTTTACTATTACCATTCACAACACTAAATACTCTATTGTACATTAATTATATCCTCCACTGCCACATTACTAACCTTTGCATTTAAATCACCCACCACTAATACCTGGTCTCGTGCACCAAAGCAGCTGACACACTCACTCAGTTGCTTCCGAAACACTTGTCTCTCATGATCTTTCTTCTCATGACCAGGTGCATTAAGCACCAATAATCACCCATCTCTCTCCATCCGATTTCAGTTTTACCTACATCAATCAAGAATTTACTTTCTTACACTCCATCAAACATCCCTACAATTGCTGCTTCAGGAGTAGTGTCACTCCTTCCTTAGCTCCTGTCATCCCACGAAACCCTGACTTTACTCCCAAGATGTTTCCAAACCATTCTTCTCCTTTAACCTTGAGCTTCATTTCACTCAGAGCCAGAACATCCAGGTTCCTTTCCTCAAACATACCACCTATCTCTCCTTTCTTCTCGTCTTGGTTACATCAACACACATTCAGACGGCCTAATCTGAGCCTTCAAGGAGAATAAGCACTCCCTGCATGACTCCTATTTCCCCTTTTAGAAATTTGAAATACAAGGAAGGGAGGGTTTCCAGTCCCCAACTCCCGGCCCCTTTAGTCACCTTCTATGACACGCAGGGAATACATGGGTAATGCAATCATGATGTTCTTTCTTCAACGTAAAGTGAATTAGTGTATACCAATGCTCAAATCCCTGGCATGATGCTTGCATTTCAGAAGTTACATTTACAAAGTGTTAACTAGTTTATAAGTCCTAAATTGTGGGTTTCGATGACACAACTGATTCTCATAATAATTTCAGCCCCCATGCTCTTCTGAAAGGCATTTGTGTATTTAGTCCATTAATAAATATATTAGCCAAGATTGCCTGAGCTCGGTCATAAGCTGCTGGGCAGGTGCTAGATCAAATGAACCTTTTTGTTGTGTGAGATTGCCTATGCTCATGCAGTTTTCCTTCGCGAAACTTTTCTTTGACGACTAGTATTATTATCATTATAATATATATATATTTTTTCTATTTTGCTTTGTTGCTGTCTCCCGCGTTAGCGAGGTAGTGCAAGGAAACAGACGAAAGAATGACCCAACCCACCCACATACACATGTATATACATACACATCCACACACGCAAATATGCATACCTTTACATCACAACGTATACATATTTATACACACACAGACATATACATATATACACATGTACATAATTCATACTGTCTGCCTTTATTCATTCCCATCGCCACCCCGCCACACATGAAATAACAACTCCCTCTTCCCTCATGTGCACGAGGTAGTGCTAGGAAAAGAAAAATTAGGCCACATTCGTTTACACTCAGTCTCTAGATGTCATGTAATAATGCCCGAAACCACAACTCCCTTTCCACATCCGGGCCCCACAGAACTTTCCATGGTTTACCCCAGACGCTCCACATGCCCTGGTTCAATCCACTGACAGCACGTCAGCGAGGTAGCGTTAAGAACAGAGGACTGGACCTTTGAGGGAATATCCTCACCTGGCCCTCTTCTCTGTTCCTTCTTTTGGAAAAAAAAAAAAAAAAAAAAACGAGAGGGAAAGAATTCCGGCCCCTGCACCCCTCCATTTTAGTTGCCTTCTATGACACGCAGGGAATACGTGGGAAGTATTCTTTCTCCCCTATCCCCAGGGATATATATATATATATATATATATCTTTCTTTTTTTTCACACTATTCGCCATTTCCCGCGTTAGCGAGGTAGCGTTAAAAACAGAGGACTGAGCCTTTGAGGAAATATCCTCACCTGGCCCCCTTCTCTGTTCTTTCTTTTGGAAAAAAAAAAAAAAAAAACGAGAGGGGAGGATTTCCAGCCCCCCGCTCCCTCCCTTTTTAGTCGCCTTCTACGACACGCAGGGAATACGTGGGAAGTATTCTTTCTCCCCTATCCCCAGGGATATATATATATATATATATATATATATATATATATATATATATATATATATATATATATATATATATATATCCCTGGGGATAGGGGAGAAAGAATACTTCCCACGTATTCCCTGCGTGTCGTAGAAGGCGACTAAAAGGGGAGGGAGCGGGGGACTGGAAATCCTCCCCTCTCACTTTTTTTTTTTTTTAATTTTCCAAAAGAGGGAACAGAGAAGGGGCCCAGGTGAGGATATTCCCTCAAGGGCCCAGTCCTCTGTTCTCAATGCTACCTCGCTAATGCGGGAAATGGCGAATAGTATGAAAGAAAAAGAAAGATATATATATATATTTTTTTTTCTTTTTTTTTTATACCTCGTCGCTGTCTCCCGCGTTTGCGAGGTAGCGCAATTCCCTGCGTGTCGTAGAAGGCGACTAAAAGGGGAGGGAGTGTGGGGCTGGAAATCCTCCCCTCTCGTTTTTTTTTTTTAATTTTCCAAAAGAGGGAACAGAGAAGGGGGCCAGGTGAGGATATTCCCTCAAAGGCCCAGTCCTCTGTTCTTAACGCTACCTCGCTAACGCGGGAAATGGCGAGTGGTTTGAAAAAAAAAAAATATATATATATATATATATATATATATATATATATATATATATATATATATATATATATATATTTTGAGTGGGAGATGTATAAAAGAAAGAGACAGGAGGTCAAGAGAAAGGTGCAAGAGGTGAAAAAGAGGGCAAATGAGAGTTGGGGTGAGAGAGTATCATTAAATTTAAGGGAGAATAAAAAGATGTTCTGGAAGGAGGTAAATAAAGTGCGTAAGACAAGGGAGCAAATGGGAATTTCAGTGAAGGGCGCAAATGGGGAGGTGATAACAAGTAGTGGTGATGTGAGAAGGAGATGGAGTGAGTATTTTGAAGGTCTGTTGAATGTGTTTGATGATAGAGTGGCAGATATAGGGTGTTTTGGTCGAGGTGGTGTGCAAAGTGAGAGGGTTAGGGAAAATGATTTGGTAAACAGAGAAGAGGTAGTAAAAGCTTTGTGGAAGATGAAAGCCGGCAAGGCAGCAGGTTTGGATGGTATTGCAGTGGAATTTATTAAAAAAGGGGGTGACTGTATTATTGACTGGTTGGTAAGGTTATTTAATGTATGTATGATTCATTGTGAGGTGCCTGAGGATTGGTGGAATGCGTGCATAGTGCCATTGTACAAAGGCAAAGGGGATATGAGTGAGTGCTCAAATTACAGAGGTATAAGTTTGTTGAGTATTCCTGGTAAATTATATGGGAGGGTATTGATTGAGAGGGTGAAGGCATGTACAGAGCATCAGATTGGGGAAGAGCAGTGTGGTTTCAGAAGTGGTAGAGGATGTGTGGATCAGGTGTTTGCTTTAAAGAATGTATGTGAGAAATACTTAGGAAAGCAGATGGATTTGTATGTAGCATTTATGGATCTGGAGAAGGCATATGATAGAGTTGATAGAGATGCTCTGTGGAAGGTATTAAGAATATATGGTGTGGGAGGCAAGTTGTTAGAAGCAGTGAAAAGTTTTTATCGAGGATGTAAGGCATGTGTACGTGTAGGAAGAGAGGAAAGTGATTGGTTCTCAGTGAATGTAGGTTTGCAGCAGGGGTGTGTGATGTCTCCATGGTTGTTTAATTTGTTTATGGATGGGGTTGTTAGGGAGGTGAATGCAAGAGTTTTGGAAAGAGAGGCAAGTATGAAGCCTGTTGGGGATGAGAGAACTTGGGAAGTGTCAGTTGTTGTTCGCTGATGATACAGCGCTGGTGGCTGATTCATGTGAGAAACTGCAGAAGCTGGTGACTGAGTTTGGTAAAGTGTGTGAAAGAAAAAAGTTAAGAGTAAATGTGAATAAGAGCAAGGTTATTAGGTACAGTAGGGTTGAGGGTCAAGTCAATTGGGAGGTAAGTTTGAATGGAGAAAAACTGGAGGAAGTAAAGTGTTTTAGATATCTGGGAGTGGATCTGGCAGCGGATGGAACCATGGAAGCGGAAGTGGATCATAGTGTGGGGGAGGGGGCGAAAATTCTGGGAGCCTTGAAAATGTGTGGAAGTCGAGAACATTTTCTCGGAAAGCAAAAATGGGTATGTTTGAAGGAATAGTGGTTCCAACAATGTTGTATGGTTGCAAGGCGTGGGCTATGGATAGAGTTGTGCGCAGGAGGATGGATGTGCTGGAAATGAGATGTTTGAGGACAATGTATGGTGTGAGGTGGTTTGATCGAGTAAGTAACGTAAGGGTAAGAGAGATGTGTGGAAATAAAAAGAGCGTGGTTGAGAGAGCAGAAGAGGGTGTTTTGAAATGGTTTGCGCACATGGAGAGAATGAGTGAGGAAAGATTGACCAAGAGGATATATGTGTCAGAGGTGGAGGGAACGAGGAGAAGTGGGAGACCAAATTGGAGGGGGAAAGATGGAGTGAAAAAGATTTTGTGTGATCGGGGCCTGAACATGCAGGAGGGTATAAGGAGGGCAAGGAATAGAGTGAATTGGATCGATGTGGTATACCGGGGTTGACGTGCTGTCAGTGGAATGAATCAGGGCATGTGAAGCGTCTGGGGTAAACCATGGAAAGCTGTGTAGGTATGTATATTTGCGTGTGTGGACGTAGGTATATACATGTGTATGGGGGTGGGTTGGGCCATTTTTTTCGTCTGTTATATATATATATATATATATATATATATATATATATATATATATATATATATATATATATATTTCAAAAACTATCAAACTATTTGCCATTTCCCACGTTAGCGAAGTAGCATCAAGAACAGAGGACTGGGCCTTTGAGGGAATATCCTCACCTGGCCCCCTTCTCTGTTCCTTCTTTTGGAAAATTATATATATATATATATATATATATATATATATATATATATATATATATATATATATTTTTTCAAAATATATATATATATATATATATATATATATATATATATATATATATATATATATATATATATATATATATATGATACAGCGCTGGTGGCTGATTCATGTGAGAAACTGCAGAAGCTGGTGACTGAGTTTGGTAAAGTGTGTGGAAGAAGAAAGTTAAGGGTAAATGTGAATAAGAGCAAGGTTATTAGGTACAGTAGGGTTGAGGGTCAAGTCAATTGGGAGGTGAGTTTGAATGGAGAAAAACTGGAGGAAGTGAAGTGTTTTAGATATCTGGGAGTGGATCTGGCAGCGGATGGAACCATGGAAGCGGAAGTGGATCATAGGGTGGGGGAGGGGGCGAAAATTCTGGGGGCCTTGAAGAATGTGTGGAAGTCGAGAACATTATCTCGGAAAGCAAAAATGGGTATGTTTGAAGGAATAGTGGTTCCAACAATGTTGTATGGTTGCGAGGCGTGGGCTATGGATAGAGTTGTGCGCAGGAGGATGGATGTGCTGGAAATGAGATGTTTGAGGGCAATGTGTGGTGTGAGGTGGTTTGATCGAGTGAGTAACGTAAGGGTAAGAGAGATGTGTGGAAATAAAAAGAGCGTGGTTGAGAGAGCAGAAGAGGGTGTTTTGAAGTGGTTTGGGCACATGGAGAGGATGAGTGAGGAAAGATTGACCAAGAGGATATATGTGTCGGAGGTGGAGGGAACAAGGAGAAGAGGGAGACCAAATTGGAAGTGGAAAGATGGAGTGAAAAAGATTTTGTGTGATCGGGGCCTGAACATGCAGGAGGGTGAAAGGAGGGCAAGGAATAGAGTGAATTGGAGCGATGTGGTATACCGGGGTTGACGTGCTGTCAGTGGATTGAATCAAGGCATGTGAAGCGTCTGGGGTAAGCTATGGAAAGCTGTGTAGGTATGTATATTTGCGTGTGTGGACGTATGTATATACATGTGTATGGGGGGGGTTGGGCCATTTCTTTCGTCTGTTTCCTTGCGCTACCTCGCAAGCGCAGGAGACAGCGACAAAGTATAAAAAAAAAAAAAAAAAAAATATATATATATATATATATATATATATATATATATATATATATATATAGTGGTGATGTGAGAAGGAGATGGAGTGAGTATTTTGAAGGTTTGTTGAATGTGTTTGATGATAGAGTGGCAGATATAGGGTGTTTTGGTTGAGGTGGTGTGCAAAGTGAGAGGGTTAGGGAAAATGATTTGGTAAACAGAGAAGAGGTAGTAAAAGCTTTGCGGAAGATGAAAGCCGGCAAGGCGGCAGGTTTGGATGGTATTGCAGTGGAATTTATTAAAAAAGGGGGTGACTGTATTGTTGACTGGTTGGTAAGGTTATTTAATGTATGTATGACTCATGGTGAGGTGCCTGAGGATTGGCGGAATGCGTGCATAGTGCCATTGTACAAAGGCAAAGGGGATAAGAGTGAGTGCTCAAATTACAGATGTATAAGTATGTTGAGTATTCCTGGTAAATTATATGGGAGGGTATTGATTGAGAGGGTGAAGGCATGTACAGAGCATCAGATTGGGGAAGAGCAGTGTGGTTTCAGAAGTGGTAGAGGATGTGTGGATCAGGTGTTTGCTTTGAAGAATGTATGTGAGAAATACTTAGAAAAGCAAATGGATTTGTATGTAGCATTTATGGATCTGGAGAAGGCATATGATAGAGTTGATAGAGATGCTCTGTGGAAGGTATTAAGAATATATGGTGTGGGAGGAAAGTTGTTAGAAGCAGTGAAAAGTTTTTAATCGAGGATGTAAGGCATGTGTACGTGTAGGAAGAGAGGAAAGTGACTGGTTCTCAGTGAATGTAGGTTTGCGGCAGGGGTGTGTGATGTCTCCATGGTTGTTTAATTTGTTTATGGATGGGGTTGTTAGGGAGGTAAATGCAAGGGTTTTGGAAAGAGGGGCAAGTATGAAGTCTGTTGGGGATGAGAGAGCTTGGGAAGTGAGTCAGTTGTTGTTCGCTGATGATACAGCGCTGGTGGCTGATTCATGTGAGAAACTGCAGAAGCTGGTGACTGAGTTTGGAAAAGTGTGTGGAAGAAGAAAGTTAAGAGTAAATGTGAATAAGAGCAAGGTTATTAGGTACAGTAGGGTTGAGGGTCAAGTCAATTGGGAGGTGAGTTTGAATGGAGAAAAACTGGAGGAAGTGAAGTGTTTTAGATATCTGGGAGTGGATCTGGCAGCGGATGGAACCATGGAAGCGGAAGTGGATCACAGGGTGGGGGAGGGGGCGAAAATCCTGGGGGCCTTGAAGAATGTGTGGAAGTCGAGAACATTATCTCGGAAAGCAAAAATGGGTATGTTTGAAGGAATAGTGGTTCCAACAATGTTGTATGGTGGCGAGGCGTGGGCTATGGATAGAGTTGTGCGCAGGAGGATAGATGTGCTGGAAATGAGATGTTTGAGGACAATGTGTGGTGTGAGGTGGTTTGATCGAGTGAGTAACGTAAGGGTAAGAGAGATGTGTGGAAATAAAAAGAGCGTGGTTGAGAGAGCAGAAGAGGGTGTTTTGAAGTGGTTTGGGCACATGGAGAGGATGAGTGAGGAAAGATTGACCAAGAGGATATATGTGTCCGAGGTGGAGGGAACAAGGAGAAGAGGGAGACCAAATTGGAGGTGGAAAGATGGAGTGAAAAAGATTTTGTGTGATCGGGGCCTGAACATGCAGGAGGGTGAAAGGAGGGCAAGGAATAGAGTGAATTGGAGCGAGGTGGTAAACCGGGGTTGACGTGCTGTCAGTGGATTGAAGCAGGGCATGTGAAGCGTCTGGGGTAAACCATGGAAAGCTGTGTAGGTACGTATATTTGCGTGTGTGGACGTATGTATATACATGTGTATGGGGGGGGTTGGGCCATTTCTTTTGTCTGTTTCCTTGCGCTACCTCGCAAACGCAGGAGACAGCGACAAAGTATAATAAAAAAATAAAAAAATAAAAAAATTATATATATATATATATATATATATATATATATATATATATATATATATATATATATATATATATAAACATTCCTGTTTCATGATAAGAGAAGTGGACCAGGCAGTATGATACAGTGGTTAAATTGATGAAAACTACTATTGACGTTTGTGTAAATAAATTATACATTTACCTTTTCCATAGCCAGAGGTTGAACCATTATGTGACATTCATTTTTCATTTCATTTCAAGCTAGAAGTTTCAGTTTTCTAAATTATTTCTTACATTTTTTCATATGTATATATGTATGTATGTGTGTATGTGTGTATATGTGCGTATGTATGTGTATGTATATGTATATATGTATATGTATATATATTATCCCTGGGGATAGGGGTGAAAGAATACTTCCCACGCATTCCTCGCGTGTCGTAGAAGGCGACTAGAGGGGACGGGAGCGGGGGGCCAGAAATCCTCCCCTCCTTGTATTTTTTAACTTTCTAAAATGGGAAACAGAAGAAGGAGTCACGCGGGGAGTGCTCATCCTCCTCGAAGGCTCAGACTGGGGTGTCTAAATGTGTGTGGATGTAACCAAGATGTGAAAAAAGGAGAGATAGGTAGTATGTTTGAGGAAAGGAACCTGGATGTTTTGGCTCTGAGTGAAACGAAGCTCAAGGGTAGAGGGGAAGAGTGGTTTGGGAATGTCTTGGGAGTAAAGTCAGGGGTTAGTGAGAGGACAAGAGCAAGGAAAGGAGTAGCAGTACTCCTGAAACAGGAGTTGTGGGAGTATGTGATAGAGTGTAAGAAAGTAAATTCTCGATTAATATGGGTAAAACTGAAAGTTGATGGAGAGAGATGGGTGATTATTGGTGCATATGCACCTGGGCATGAGAAGAAAGATCATGAGAGGCAAGTGTTTTGGGAGTAGCTGAATGAGTGTGTTAGTGGTTTTGATGCACGAGACCGGGTTATAGTGATGGGTGATTTGAATGCAAAGGTGAGTAATGTGGCAGTTGAGGGAATAATTGGTATACATGGGGTGCTCAGTGTTGTAAATGGAAATGGTGAAGAGCTTGTAGATTTATGTGCTGAAAAAAGGACTGGTGATTGGGAATACCTGGTTTAAAAAGTGAGATATACATAAGTATACGTATGTAAGTAGGAGAGATGGCCACAGAGCGTTATTGGATTACGTGTTAATTGACAGGTGCGCGAAAGAGAGACTTTTGGATGTTAATGTGCTGAGAGGTGCAACTGGAGGGATGTCTGATCATTATCTTGTGGAGGCTAAGGTGAAGATTTGTATGGGTTTTCAGAAAAGAAGAGTGAATGTTGGGGTGAAGAGGGTTGTGAGAGTAAGTGAGCTTGGGAAGGAGACTTGTGTGAGGAATTACCAGGAGAGACTGAGTACAAAATGGAAAAAGGTGAGAACAATGGAAGTAAGGGGAGTGGGGGAGGAATGGGATGTATTTAGGGAATCAGTGATGGATTGCACAAAAGATGCTTGTGGCATGAGAAGAGTGGGAGGTGGGTTGATTAGAAAGGGTAGTGAGTGGTGGGATGAAGAAGTAAGATTATTAGTGAAAGAGAAGAGAGAGGCATTTGGACGATTTTTGAAGGGAAAAAATGCAATTGAGTGGGAGATGTATCAAAGAAAGAGACAGGAGGTCAAGAGAAAGGTGCAAGAGGTGAAAAAGAGGGCAAATGAGAGTTGGGGTGAGAGAGTATCATTAAATTTTAGGGAGAATAAAAAGATGTTCGGGAAGGAGGTAAATAAAGTGCGTAAGACAAGGGAGCAAATGGGAACTTCAGTGAAGGGTGCAAATGGGGAGGTGATAACAAGTAGTGGTGATGTGAGAAGGAGATGGAGTGAGTATTTTGAAGGTTTGTTGAATGTGTTTGATGATAGAGTGGCAGATATAGGGTGTTTTGGTCGAGGTGGTGTGCAAAGTGAGAGGGTTAGGGAAAATGATTTGGTAAACAGAGAAGAGGTAGTAAAAGCTTTGCGGAAGATGAAAGCCGGCAAGGCAGCAGGTTTGGATGGTATTGCAGTGGAATTTATTAAAAAAGGGGGTGACTGTATTAATGACTGGTTGGTAAGGTTATTTAATGTATGTATGACTCATGGTGAGGTGCCTGAGGATTGGTGGAATGCGTGCATAGTGCCATTGTACAAAGGCAAAGGGGATAAGAGTGAGTGCTCAAATTACAGAGGTATAAGTTTGTTGAGTATTCCTGGTAAATCATATGGGAGGGTATTGATTGAGAGGGTGAAGGCATGTACAGAGCACCAGATTGGGGAAGAGCAGTGTGGTTTCAGAAGTGGTAGAGGATGTGTGGATCAGGTGTTTGCTTTGAAGAATGTATGTGAGAAATACTTAGAAAAGCAAATGGATTTGTATGTAGCATTTATGGATCTGGAGAAGGCATATGATAGAGCTGATAGAGATGCTCTGTGGAAGGTATTAAGAATATATGGTGTGGGAGGCAAGTTGTTAGAAGCTGTGAAAAGTTTTTATCGAGGATGTAAGGCATGTGTACGTGTAGGAAGAGAGGAAAGTGATTGGTTCTCAGTGAATGTAGGTTTGCGGCAGGGGTGTGTGATGTCTCCATGGTTGTTTAATTTGTTTATGGATGGGGTTGTTAGGGAGGTGAATGCAAGAGTTTGGAAAGAGGGGCAAGTATGAAGTCTGTTGTGGATGAGGGAGCTTGGGAAGTGAGTCAGTTGTTGTTCGCTGATGATACAGCGCTGGTGGCTGATTCATGTGAGAAACTGCAGAAGCTGGTGACTGAGTTTGGTAAAGTGTGTGAAAGAAGAAAGTTAAGAGTAAATGTGAATAAGAGCATGGTTATTAGGTACAGTAGGGTTGAGGGTAAAGTCAATTGGGAGGTAATAATTGGAGGAAATAAAGTGTTTTAGATATCTGGGAGTGGATCTGGCAGCGGATGGAACCATGGAAGCAGAAGTGAACCATAGGGTGGGGGAGGGGGCGAAAATCCTGGGAGCCTTGAAGAATGTGTGGAAGTCGAGAACATTATCTCGGAAAGCAAAAATGGGTGTTTGAAGGAACAGTGGTTCCAACAATGTTGTATGGTTGCGAGGCGTGGGCTATGGATAGAGTTGTGCGCAGGAGGATGGATGTGCTGGAAATGAGATGTTTGAGGACAATGTGTGGTGTGAGGTGGTCTGATCGAGTAAGTAATGTAAGGGTAAGAGAGATGTGTGGAAATAAAAAGAGCGTGGTTGAGAGAGCAGAAGAGGGTGTTTTGAAATGGTTTGGGCACATGGAGAGAATGAGTGAGGAAAGATTGACCAAGAGGATATATGTGTGGGAGGTGGAGGGAACGAGGAGAAGTGGGAGACCAAATTGGAGGTGGAAAGATGGAGTGAAAAAGATTTTGTGTGATCGGGGCCTGAACATGCAGGAGGGTGAAAGGAGGGCAAGGAATAGAGTAAATTGGATCAATGTGGTATACCGGGGTTGACGTGCTGTCAGTGGATTGAATCAGGGCATGTGAAGAATCTGGGGTAAACCATGGAAAGTTCTGTGGGGCCTGGATGTGGAAAGGGAGCTGTGATTTCGGGCATTATTGCATGACAGCTAGAGACTGAGTGTGAACGAATGGGGCCTTTGTTGTCTTTTCCTAGGGCTACCTTGCACACATGAGGGGGAGAGGGATGGTATTCCATGTGTGGCAAGGTGGCGATGGGAATGAATAAAGGCAGACAGTGTGAATTGGGTGCATGGGTGTATATGTATGTGTCTGTGTGTGTATATATATGTGTACATTGAGATGTATAGGTATGTATATTTGCGTGTGTGGACGTGTATGTATATACATTGTGTATGGGGGTGGGTTGGGCCATTTCTTTCGTGTTTCCTTGCGCTACCTCGCAAACGCGGGAGACAGCGACAAAGCAAAATAAAAAAATAATAAAAAAAAATATATGTATAAAATATATATATATATATATATATATATATATATATATTTTTTTTTTTTTTTTTTTTTTTTATACTTTGTCGCTGTCTCCCGCGTTTGCGAGGGAGCGCAAGGAAACAGACGAAAGAAATGGCCCCCCCCCCCATACACATGTACATACACACGTCCACACACGCAAATATACATACCTACACAGCTTTCCATGGTTTACCCCAGACGCTTCACATGCCTTGCTTCAATCCACTGACAGCACGTCAACCCCTGTATACCACATGACTCCAATTCACTCTATTTCTTGCCCTCCTTTCACCCTCCTGCATGTTCAGGCCCCGATCACACAAAATCTTTTTCACTCCATCTTTCCACCTCCAATTTGGTCTCCCTCTTCTCCTCGTTCCCTCCACCTCCGACACATATATCCTCTTGGTCAATCTCTCCTCACTCATTCTCTCCATGTGCCCAAACCATTTCAAAACACCCTCTTCTGCTCTCTCAACCACGCTCTTTTTATTTCCACACATCTCTCTTACCCTTACGTTACTTACTCGCTCAAACCACCTCACACCACACATTGTCCTCAAACATCTCATTTCCAGCACATCCATCCTCCTGCGCACATCTCTATCCATAGCCCACGCCTCGCAACCATACAGCATTGTTGGTACCACTATTCCCTCAAACATACCCATTTTTGCTTTCCGAGATAATGTTCTCGACTTCCACACATTTTTCAAGGCTCCCAAAATTTTCGCCCCCTCCCCCACCCTATGATCCACTTCCGCTTCCATGGTTCCATCCGCTGACAGATCCACTCCCAGATATCTAAAACACTTCACTTCCTCCAGTTTTTCTCCATTCAAACTCACCTCCCAATTGACTTGACCCTCACCCCTACTGTACCTAATAACCTTGCTCTTATTCACATTTACTCTCAACTTTCTTCTTCCACACACTTTACCAAACTCAGTCACCAGCTTCTGCAGTTTCTCACATGAATCAGCCACCAGCGCTGTATCATCAGCGAACAACAATTGACTCACTTCCCAAGCTCTCTCATCCCCAACAGACTTCATACTTGCCCCTCTTTCCAGGACTCTTGCATTTACCTCCTTTACAACCCCATCCATAAACAAATTAAACAACCATGGAGACATCACACACCCCTGCCGCAAACCTACATTCACTGAGAACCAATCACTTTCCTCTCTTCCTACACGTACACATGCCTTACATCCTCGATAAAAACTTTTCACTGCTTCTAACAACTTGTCTCCCACACCATATATTCTTAATACCTTCCACAGAGCATCTCTATCAACTCTATCATATGCCTTCTCCAGATCCATAAATGCTACATACAAATCCCTTTGCTTTTCTAAGTATTTCTCACATACATTCTTCAAAGCAAACACCTGATCCACACATCCTCTACCACTTCTGAAACCGCACTGCTCTTCCCCAATCTGATGCTCTGTACATGCCTTCACCCTCTCAATCAATACCCTCCCATATAATTTACCAGGAATACTCAACAAACTTATACCTCTGTAATTTGAGCACTCACTCTTATCCCCTTTGCCTTTGTACAATGGCACTATGCACGCATTCCGCCAATCCTCAGGCACCTCACCATGAGTCATACATACATTAAATAACCTTACCAACCAGTCAACAATACAGTCACCCCCTTTCTTAATAAATTCCACTGCAATACCATCCAAACCTGCTGCCTTGCCGGCTTTCATCTTCCGCAAAGCTTTTACTACCTCTTCTCTGTTTACCAAATCATTTTCCCTAACCCTCTCACTTTGCACACCACCTCGACCAAAACACCCTATATCTGCCACTCTGTCATCAGACACATTCAACAAACCTTCAAAATACTCATTCCATCTCCTTCTCACATCACCGCTACTTGTTATCACCTCCCCATTTACGCCCTTCACTGAAGTTCCCATTTGCTCCCTTGTCTTACGCACCCTATTTACCTCCTTCCAGAACATCTTTTTATTCTCCCTAAAATTTACTGATAGTCTCTCACCCCAACTCTCATTTGCCCTTTTTTTCACCTCTTGCACCTTTCTCTTGACCTCCTGTCTCTTTCTTTTATACTTCTCCCACTCAATTGCATTTTTTCCCTGCAAAAATCGTCCAAATGCCTCTCTCTTCTCTTTCACTAATACTCTTACTTCTTCATCCCACCACACACTACCCTTTCTAAACAGCCCACCTCCCACTCTTCTCATGCCACAAGCATCTTTTGCGCAATCCATCACTGATTCCCTAAATACATCCCATTCCTCCCCGACTCCCCTTACTTCCATTGTTCTCACCTTTTTCCATTCTGTACACAGTCTCTCCTGGTACTTCCCCACACAGGTCTCCTTCCCAAGCTCACTTACTCTCACCACCTTCTTCACCCCAACATTCACTCCTCTTTTCTGAAAACCCATACTAATCTTCACCTTAGCCTCCACAAGATAATGATCAGACATCCCTCCAGTTGCACCTCTCAGCACATTAACATCCAAAAGTCTCTCTTTCGCACGCCTGTCAATTAACACGTAATCCAATAACGCTCTCTGGCCATCTCTCCTACTTACATAAGTATACTTATGTATATCTCGCTTTTTTAAACCAGGTATTCCCAATCATCAGTCCTTTTTCAGCACATAAATCTACAAGCTCTTCACCATTTCCATTTACAACACTGAACACCCCATGCATACCAATTATTCCCTCAACTGCCACATTACTCACCTTTGCATTCAAATATATATATATATATATATATATATATATATATATATATATATCTTTTTTTTTATACTATTCGCCATTTCCCGCGTTAGCGAGGTAGCATTAGGAACAGAGGCCTGGGCCTTTGACGGAATATCCTCACTTGGCCCCCTTCCCTGTTCCTTCTTTTGGAAAATTGAAAAAAAATACTGAGAGGGGAGGATTTCCAGCCACCCACTCCCTCCCCTTTTAGTTGCCTTCTACGACACGCAGGGAATACATGGGAAGTATTCTTCCTCCCCTAACCCCAGGGATAATACATATTATCTATTATTCATTTTGCTTTGTCACTGTCTCCCGCATTAGCGAGGTAGCGCAAGGAAACAGACGAAAGAATGGCCCAACCCACCCACATACATATGTATATACATACACATCCACACACGCAAATATACATACCTATACATCTCAACGTATACATATATATACACACACAGACATATCCATATGTACACATGTACATAATTCATACTGTCTGCCTTTATTCATTCCCATCGCCACCTCGCCACACATGAAATAACAACCCCCTCCCCCCTCACGTGTGCAAGGTAACGCTAGGAAAAGACAACAAAGGCCCCATTCGTTCACACTAAGTCTCTAGCTGTTATGTAATAATGCACCAAAACCACAGCTCCCTTTCCACATCCAGGCCCCACAGAACTTTCCATGGTTTATCCCAGACGCTTCACATGTCCTGGTTCAATCCATTGACAGCACGTCGACCCCGGTATACCACATCATTCCAATTCACTCTATTCCTTGAACGCCTCTCACCCGCCTGCATGTCCAAGCCCTGATCACTCAAAATCTTTTCCACTCCATCTTTCCACCTCCAATTTGGTCTCCCACTTCTCCTCGTTCCCTCCACTTCTGACACATATATCCTCTTGGTCAATCTTTCCCCGCTCATTCTCTCCATGCGACCAAACCATTTCAAAACACCCTCTTCTGCTCTCTCAACCACACTCTTTTTATTACCACACATCTCTCTTACCCTATCATTACTTACTTGATCGAACCACCTCATACCACATATTGTCCTCAAACATCTCATTTCCAGCACATTCACCCTCCTCTGCACAACTCTATCCATAGCCCACGCCTCGCAACCATATAACATTGTTGGAACCACTATTCCTTCAAACATACCCATTTTTGCTTTCCGAGACAATGTTCTTGACTTCAACACATTCTTCAAGGCTCCCAGAATTTTCGCCCCCTCCCCCAGTCTATGATTCACTTCCGCTTCCATGGTTCCGTCTGCAGCCAAATCCACTCCCAGATATCTAAAACACTTCAGGTCTTCCAGTTTTTCTCCATTCAAACTTACCTCGATCAAAATACCCTATATTTGTCACTCTATCATCTAACACATTCAACAAACATTCAAAATACTCACTCCATTTCCTTCTCACATCACCAGTACTTGTTATTATCTCCCCATTAACCCCCTTCACCGACGTTCCCATTTGTTCTCTTGTCTTACACACTTTATTTACCTCCTTCCAAAACATAATGATACTCTCTCACCTCAAGCTTCATTTGCCCTCTTTTTCACCTCTTGCACCTTTCTCTTGACCTCCTGCCTCTTTCTTTTATACATCTCCCAGTCATTTGCACTATTTCCCTGTAAAATTCGGGCAAATGCCTCTCTCTTCTCTTTCACTAATAATTCTAATTCTTCATTCTACCACACACTATATTAATCTATTTATTATACTTTATTGCTGTCTCCCGCATCAGAAAGGTAGCGCAAGGAAACATGAAAGAATAGCCCAATCTACCCACATACACATGTATGTACATAAATGCCCACAGACACATATACATACCTATACATTTCAACGTATGTATATATACATATACATACACAGACATATACATATATACACATGTACATATTCATATATGCTGCCTTCACCCATTCCCACTTTAGCAAGGTAGCACTAGAATGACAAAGAGTACGGCTGCATCTACTCACAACCATTCTCTAACTGTCATGTGTAAAGCACCAAAACCACAACTACTTATCCACAACCAGGCTCCACTTTCCATGGTGACCCCCAGATGCTTCACATTGCCCTGAATCAGTCCACTGACAACAAATCAACTCTTGTATACCATATCATTCCAATTCACCCTATCCCGTATACGCCTTTCACCTTCCTGCATGTTCAGACCCCAATTGCTCAAAATCTTTTTCACTCGATTCTTTCGTCTCCAATATGGTATCCTCGTTCCTTACAATTCTAAAGCATATATCCTCTTTGTCAACCTTTTCTCACTCATTCTTTCCATATCTCCAAATCATTTCAGTATAACCTCTTCAACTCTCTCAACCACATCTTTTATTACCAAATCTCTCTCTTACTCTTTCATTACTTATTCAATCAAACCACCTTATATCACATATCATCCTTAAACATTTCATTTCCAACACACCCATCCTCCTCCACACAGCCTTATCTGTAGCATATGCATTGCATCCATATAATAATGCTGGTACCATACAGGTTGTATCTCTTTAATCTGGCAACCCTGGGACCTTGCCATTGCCAGACCACAGAAAATGCCAGAAATCAGAAACTGACCCCTAAGGGAACCCATGTAAACATATGCCAGACCCCTAGTCTTGCCAGCTCACTCCACATACATAATGCTGTATTATCAAAGGAAGAACAAAGATATCAGGGTCAGCAAGGTCAGAAGGGTCTTCATGGTCAGCAGTGTCTCCAGGATCAGCAGGGTCTTTAGGATATGCAGGGTCAGCAGAGTCTTCAGGGTCATATGGGTCTCAATGATCAGCAGATACTTGCACATCAGAGGCAGAGGAGGTGCAGGGAAGTGGATTTTCTATGCTGGAATGAGCCTTGGCAGTGTTAGGGATGACTTCTTCAACCACTGTTGCAATGAAGCTTGCTTCTGTTACTTTGACTTTTCCTTTATCAATTTTCCTTGAATCAAATAAACAGACATAAGTTCTTGTTCTGCTATAAAGTCCCTTTGCTCCAGTCCTGTAATTAAATCTCTCATCATCTGGATACACTTATCTACAGAAATTCTTTCTTCTGATTCCTGTTTTCCTCTGCACTTTCTTCTTGATGATCTTGTTTCTTCTTGCTTTGCTGAACCATCTGCATGATTTCCTGATCAGTTGGTTGATAAACAACAGGATCATCATTATTAATGTTCATCCATTCCTCCAGGTTTTCCTCTGTAGTCTCTTTAGTTACTGCTCACAGCACTGTCCTGGTGGCAGATCCACAAACTAATGGTGGTAGATTCAAAACATGCCGGACCATGGGAGTTGACAGACCACAGAGCGCTGGGTTAGAGAGGTACAACCTGTACCTTTCAATATACCAAATTTTGCTTTGCAAGATAACAGTCTCTCTTTCCACACATTCTTAAGTGCTCCCAGAACCTTTGCCCCCACACCCATCCAATGAATCAATTCTACTTTCATGGTCCCATTCACTGTCATGTCCACTCCCAGGAATCTAAAACACTTCACTTTCCACAATTTTTCTTCAATCAAACTCACATCCAAACTTGTCCCTCAACTCTGCTAAACCTAATAACCTTGCTTTTATTCACATTTCCTCTCAACTTCCTCCTTCCACACATCCAAGCTCAGTCATCAGTCTTCTGCAGTTTCTCACTCGAATCTGCCACCAGCGGAGTATCATCAGCAAACAGTAAGTGACTTACCTCCCATGCCTTCTCATCCTCTACAGGCTGATACTTGCCCCTTTCTCAATGACTCTTGAATTCACATCCCTCACCACCCCATCCATAAACAACCATAGTGATATCACACACCCCTGCTGCAGACCATCCTTCACCTGGAACCATTCACTCTCCTCTCTTCCCACTTGTAAACATGCCTTACACTCTTGATAAATACTTATCACTGCTTCTTGCAGCTTTCCTCCCACACCATATATTCTTAAGACCTTCCACAAGGCATCTCTATCAACCCTATCATATGCTTTTATTCAAATTCATAAATGCTGCATACAAATCCATCCATTTCTCTAAGTGTTTCGTACACATTCTTCAGAGCGAACACCTAATCCACATATCCTCTACCATTTCTGAAACCACACTGTTACTCCCCAATCTGATGCTCTTTACATGCCTTCACTCTCTCAATCCCTATCATCCTCTATAACTTATGAGGTACACTCAACAAACTTGTATCTCTGTAGTTTGAACACTCATCTTTATCCCACTTACCCTTATTCAATAGCACTATATGTGCATTCTGCCAATCCTCAGGAACCTTAAAATAATCCATATATAAAATAAAAATCCTGACTAACCAATCAAAAATAAAGCTAGCTCTTTCTTAATAAATTCAAAAGCAATACCATCCACTGCAGCCACCTTGCCACATTTCATCCTATGTAAAGCTTTCACCACCTCTTCTCTCTTTACCAAACCACTCTCCATGACTCACTTTGCATACCACCCTGACCAAAACACCCTACATTTGCCATCCTATCATCAAACACACTCAATAGGCCTTCAAAATACTCACTCCATCTCCTTACTTTATCACTACCTGTTACCACTTTCCCTTTCACCCCCTTCATCAATGCTCCTATTTGTACTCTGGTTTTTCACACATGATTAAAATCATTCCAAAACATTTTATTCCCCCTAAAGCTTATTGATACTCACTCAACCCAACTCATATTTGCCTAATTTTTCCTAACATGCTTTCTTTTAAACATCCCCCAGTCATCTGCACTCCCTCCCTATAAGTACTGGTAAAATACTTCTGCTTTCTCATACACTAGCAACTTTACTTCTTCATCCAACCACACACTACCCTTTCTAATGTGCCCACCTTTCACATTTGGCAAGCTACATGCATCTCTCAATCATGCCATCACTGCTTTCCTAAATACCTCCCATTCCTCACCTACTCCCCTTGCTTTATTTACTCTCAACTTTTGCCATTCTATACTCAATCTCTCTAGGTATTTCTTCACACTAATTATTCATGATCATCCATCATTGTTTGTGATCCCATGCGACCATCTGGTCAAACTCAACTTTTTTCACTTACATTAGGTTCCTCTAAGTTCTAATACACTGAACCTCAGAAATTTGAACCTAACCTTGGATAGTCACTATCATACAAGACTGCTTCCAACCATCCATACCTGGGTTAACTGTGTTGCTCTATGTTTTAACATATTCAACTTAGTCAACTAAAGTCTAACTTAAGGTAGGTTACATTGCTTCAACTTCTAAAATGCTAGCTATCCCATTTTCTAAGTCTTGCCCTCCTTTTTTCTAAATCTTTGAAAATTTACAAGATAAGGTTGTGGAGTTACTATTACAGCCCTTAAAATCTATCACACAGGTATTTTGAGACTAACAATTATGCTAACATTATAAAAAACAAAAAGTCTTTTTAAACCATCTACCTATCTTTCATCAAATTTTCCAGAACTTCTTTTAGTTAGTCAACTGCACTAACAAACCTGATCTTACACACTTCACTTCATTCCAACCCAATGATCCACCATCAATTAACTGTCAAAAGCATGTGCCTAGCTACATTTAGAAAAAAAGACCTTTTCAGACTCCTCAATTTGAAATCATATATAGATTTACATTTTCTGTACTAAAGCAAGGACAGAAAAACTTACCTACCATAAAAGTCAAACATGCACATGATACTGATGTATACTTACCAATAACCATCCAAATTCCAAAGCGTATCCAAGTTTCTGCTGATAGGTTACACATCAGGTACACATTAAAGAAGGCACTAAAGGCTGGCAGCCAAGGCACTAATGGCACCTGAAAATTTTCAAGTTAAGTACATCTACTTTCATACATACTATATTTCTTATATTATAAAATGTGTTTAATAGAATAAATATTCTAAGAAATACATGGAAAGGTGTTGTTCGCACAGTATTCATGGGCTTCTGGTAAAGAAACATAACTCTTTTTAACTCCGTAAGTGACTTTATGATAGACATTTGACTTTTTCTATTTACTGGCATTTCATTCATGTGTAAGTGGTATGAAAGAATTAAATGCTGAATGCAGAAAGATGAAATTTGAAGACACTTTTGGAAACTGAAAATTATACAAATGAAATCTGTGTAAGACAAAGTTGAGATGTTGCAGGAATTTTCCGTGGAATGGAATGATGCATGTAAAATCACGCCTGCAAGACAATATAAGTATAGATGGTTATGCAAGGGGTGCAGCACTGTTAATGGAGGATAAGTATGAAAAGATTCCTCGATGAAAGAGTGCCACTGCACAGTAATCAGTTGCAAAGTTAAAATCTGAGAGGTTGCAAATGTCTGTAATGGTTCTAAGCGGATCATTTAATGATAGAATGATAGAGTTTGGATGACTAAGGACATCTTCTAAGGAAAGCTTGGAAAAAATGATGGACACGGATCCAGGAAAGAAACTATGTTTGATAGGAGCCTAAAATGGATCAAAGGGAAGAGGGAGTGACAGGTGGGTCTGGTATCCCAGATGTAACTGACAATGGCAAAAGAATACGCTGACTGTGTGCATTAGCAAGCTTGGGTTTTGCATATTAGTACTTTATCCTTTCATCAACTAAGCACAGATACTGCCAAGACATCAAAAGAACAAAAAAAATGATGGACATTATTCTATTAACAGTTCTCAGACATAATCACTTATGTAATTATTCAATGAACAATTCTCAGACATTTTCACTCATGTAAATCCTAGAATATTACCTACCTGACCGACTAGAAAGGGGTAATGAAAAAACATTTACATTTTGTTGGAGTTAGCAGAACAATGAGCTGAAAATGAGCTCTTCACACAATGAAAAACTAAAAGGACAATACTACTGAAACATGGTACTGACCTGCAAACTATACTTTATTGTAAGAATATAGTAATGATATACTTGAAACAATGGTTTGGCATATCATGGTAATGAATTGGAATGTGTACATTGAAACAGGTCCCAGATTCATTTTCCAACTATACTTCAAAACATGGGTCATACAAACATTTCCTAGTTTCATTTAGGCACTGGGCTACTTCATATACAGAATATGTATTTCTTGGCCTGTGTAAGCCCTCCTTTCAGCTAAAGTGTGTAACTACCTTTTCTCAATGCAAATTGGGGCATGGAAGAGGCTAAAACTATACTTTAAATTGTCAACATGGGTTTGAGCTCTATGTCCTTGGACTGGTAATAGCATTTCTATGTCTGAGATGGGTGAAACACTGGCTTTAAGACAGAGAAATGTTCTCATAGTCCTAGTAAATGCAGGGCTAATAGACCTCACATAGTTAGAGATTTCAATATGTAAGTTCTTCAGCATGGGGCAACCTCAAGAGCACCAGTCTCCCTTATACACCAACCAAACATTTGCCACACACACATCAATCATATAACCAAACAGTTACAGATACCATCTCCTTTCCTTGATAAGAGCTCTAAAAAATGGGTTAACATGTCACTTACCCATATGTGCAATGCAGGATTTAATAACAGTGAGGTATTTAACATTCAAACTGGGCTGTGTAACCTTGCAGAACATAAGGACCACAGACATTATCCCTAAATTATTTGTTAACATTGTAACTGGCCTCTTGTTCTTCCATCTGAGGGATAATGCACTTACCAGCCTTTTAATCCAGTTTCCCCTTGCAATCTCGGCTTCTTCATCTGTTTTATATTCATTAGGTCTAAGTGCTCTAGTCTGGTTTCTGTGGCAGTTTCTGTACACCTGCACCCATACTTTTCTTTTAGATACCTTACCAAAGAAAGACTGGTGAAACATAGTCTGCATAAGTTTTGGATATTTGTTTTCCTTTTAATCATGTGTACCTTTCTTTTGACTTTTCTGTTCTGGACCTTATATTCTACACTGGTCTCAATTCATCACTATTTCCTCGCAGATTCAGCTACAGAAGCTGAGTCTAACATAGGGTTCAAATTTTTTTCCTCTTCAACTTTTTAAATCTCTGTTTCACTAAACTTTGCCTCTCTTCCTGATTACTGCACAGATTGTACAGTATACTTCCATTGCAGCCTCTAATACCATTAATGGATTCAAAAGCTGCCTTTATATCACCTCAACCTCACCATATACTATTGCTGATCCTCTGAGTTTTTCATTTATCTTCTCTAGGAAATTAAAGTTGTGTTTCATTACTTGAAACAGTTTTTCTACTATTATCCTGTCTTTTTTCATTCATATTTCTTGTCTTATGCCATCTTACAGAGTTAAACCACATTTTAAGGCCATATGATTTGACAGACCTTCTCCTTGATTGTACTTCATGCACACTATTTACTTTTTCTATCCTGTTTTCCCAGTGTCTACATCATGTATATTTATGAACATATCTGGTTTATAACTCTTTGTCAGACAATAGCCACATATGAATACTTGAATCCAGCATTTTCAAGCCCCTGCTACAACCTGGGGATGAGCCATTTTTCAATTATTCTTTGTCCTACACATGGCAATCCTACCCCTACTGTGTAGCAAAATTATTTTTCACCAGAAAAAGAAATCATGCAATTTTGACCAAGAAAGACACATCAGTCTCTCTAATGCAGTCAAATAAGCTGCTCCTTTGCTACAACCCTCAATGTTCTCCAAGCCCTAACTTTTGTACTGAAAGTTACTGAAAATTGCTTTATTGACTGATAAATTACTGTAAACAAATCTAAGTATAAAGGAGGGAATAGTTTTTGATGAGTGAAATTCTGAAATACCATATTAGGCAAAGCACCCAATTCGTGGGAGGCCATGCTTTACCAATCATGATCACTTTGTCTTATTCATGTAGGCTAATACACAGCTAATACACAATTCATTTCAAACAGTTGAACTATATTACTATGATATATCCAGAGATCTTATTCTGAGATGATAATCTTAGGTCATATCATTTAGTTGTACATAGTTCATCCATGATTCTACATTTTTAGGACATATTTTCTGAGCTAACATACTAAAAGTGATTTTACTATGAATTCATATCATTCAAATTCAAAAGGAACTTGATTTATAGTTGGAGCAGAGGACAGGGTGCCCAAAAGCTTCAGCTAATAATCATGAGTGAGGCTACTGGTGGTGACTGCAACATTGTCTAGAATATATGTTGACAACCTTTTCAACATTATTCCTTTGGCAAAACACCAAAAAGAATATGGCTGTAAGTACACATGAACTATCAGAGAAACCAGACGTGCTGATGGATACGAGACATGAATAAAGTAAGAATCCCAAGGGTAAACTGAATCATAAGTCTAGTGATGGTGTGTTATCTTTCATATGGAAAGATAACAAGCCAGCAACAACCTTAACAAATAACATAGGGACAGATCTAGTGTCTGTGGTCATTAGGTACAGCAAGGATACACAGTCCAGTTTGAATTTTAATACCCCAGTATTATTAAATCCTGCATGTAACATATGGGTAGGATTGATAAAAGTAACATTTTAACCCTTCTTTACAGAACTTCTACCAAATAAAGGAAATGGCATCTGTGACTGTTTTGTTATGCAACTGACCTGTGTGTGTTGAATGCTTGGTTGGTGTATATGAAAGGTGGGTGCTCTTGAGGTTGCCTGCTGACACTGAAGAATTTCCATCTAGAGATCTCTTACTATGGTAGGTAAATTAGCCAAGTACTTACTAGGGCTATGAGGATGTTTCTCCCAAAGTTTGTTTCATCCAATTCAGACACAGAAATCCTAGCACTAGTCCAAGGACATACAACTCAATCTACATGAAGAAAAGGTAAACATGTAAGCTTTTTAGCTGGAAGGAGGGCTTACACAGATCAAGATATGCATGTTCTGTATGTAAAGTAGCCCAATGCTAAAATGAAACTAAGAATGTTTTGATGACTACTATGTTAGGAAGTACAGCAGGAAAATGAGGCTGTGACCTGTTTCATTGTACACATATTCTATCTTATTACCAGAACATGCCAAATCATTGTTTTGAGTTACATTTTGCAATAAAGTACAGTTTGCAAGTTAATGCTGTGTTTTAATATTGTCCTTTAGTCATTTGGTGGGCAAAGAAGCCATTATTGGTATAACCTGGATTCTGTTCCCTCCAGTGATGAGGTAAAATAGTTACTTCATTAACCCTTTCTAGTAGGTCAAGTACATAAAATTTTAAGATTGGCATCAATGAATGTCTTACAACAGTCTACAGAATAATGTCCACTATCGATTTTTCGATGTCTAGGCTCTTACTGTACTTGCACACAATCCCCATATTCTTTTGCCACTTTTAGTTACACCTGGGACCCCAGCCCCACCCATAACTCCCTCTTCCATTCTGTCCCCTTTTGATCCTTTCTTGTAACCCATCACACAGTTTCTTCCCTAGATCCACATCCTATATTGCTCTTTCAAGTTCTCCTATGGCTCTAGCTTCTTAATCGACCTATGATAGCATTTTGGAGATCAAAGAACACAGTCTACTCATCTATCTCTTTGGTCTAAGTCTGAGCTCACTTTGTCATAAAAGTCTAACAGGTTCACGATGAAGGAGTTCTTTTCTTTTATAGTTATACTCATAACCATGATACAAACCTTGAATGTCAATTTCTTCTTGGATTCTGGCTGACAAGCAATTACAGAAAGAATGATGACAATAAGGACAGCAAGAATGACAACAGCAGATATAGCACCACCATCACCACTGACAATCTGATCACCTGCTACCACCAGCAATATATTGAGAGGTAGAGCAATGACAACTGTAAAACAAGGAGAAAATTTATTATCAAACAGATATCATAAGAGGACTCGTAAAGGATGAAGGACTTTGCCAAAATACATGGATGCATGTACAGGTTTACCAATTACTTTAGTGAATATCATTTTCAAGTCCTTAACTCCCAATACTGTGAAGTGAAATAGTCTCATAAGAGAGAAAAAATGGATATTCAGCCTTTAGCTGTAATGCATAATGCAATGAAGTCAGAGACCACTATTTACAGCTAAGTCCCACAGACTACTCCATGATTTACGTTGACTGCTTCATACATACCTTCGTTCAGCTAACTGACATTATGTTGCTCCCTCTACTACAGTGCAACAATTCATTCTGTCGAATACATGCCACTTGCCCTTTTGAATGTTCATCATGACATCCTTCTATCTCCTTCTTAGCCTCCACCTCCAACTTGCTCATTCTGCTTCTGACAAACAGATCCTTTATATTGATCTTTCTTTATTTATCCTTTTCATATGTCTGAACCATTTCAGCATACATCCTAGCCTCTCAATCAGAATGCACTCATTATCCAACCAATGTCTGATACTGTCAATCCTTACTCAATTAACTCACTCACACCACAACTCACTTCCCAACACATCCATCCTTTTCCATTCTTTTACCTTTAAGGCCAAACACTTGTATCCATACAGCAGTGTTAGGACTACTTTACTATACCTTTAAACATAATCATTTCTGCGTTTACAAACAGTGACCTTTCATTCCCCAAGCTCCTTAACATACCTAGGATCTTAGACCTCTCTTTCACTTTACAGTTCACTTCAGACTCAATGGTTCCAAATACTTTCACATCAACTACTAAGTACTTAAATCACTTCATTTCCTTAAGGTCCATATACTTTAAACACTCTCATGCTATTTAGTCTCAATCTCATGCTGCACCTTATTAACTTGCTTTCATTTACATTTACTTCCAACTTTTTCCTTTTAGGTGATCCCAAAGCTCTCTCATCAAGCTTCTAGCTTTTTCCCAAAATCACCCACCAAAACAGTCTCACCTGCAAACAACAGATGATTCACCTTCCACATCATCTCTAAGCCTACATATAAAACCTATCCCTCAGTTCATTACATTCACATTTACCTCCCTCATCACACCATCCATAAACAGATTCACCCTCAAACAATAGCTAACAATAACTTTTGCCCTTTGAAGAAATGGTGGCAAACATTAACTGTTACTCTAACTTTTCCCACTTCTATTCATTTATCCAACTGACTTATTCTACTATTAGAATCCTATAGAGTTCTGTTTCCAGAAAGATGCAGAGAAAACTCTGACCTCCTCAGTACCATACCCTTACAATCATCATCATAAGTGTATATTTGTTGTGAGAAATGTGACAAAAAAAGTGACATAAAGAAAACTGTTGCAGGATTAAGCAAGATGGAGGGAGCCCTAAGTAGGAGGCATTCCTACTGATCTCACACTTGAGGAAGGAAGCACATAGATGAGCCTAATTTTCACATCATATATATCACACGGTAATATAGGACTTTGGCAACAGAGGATACATAAAGAGCTAGAACATATCCAAAGAAAAAACACCCCAGTATCCTCCCCACACTTGCCGTCCGTTTGCTGTCATCACACATGTATCTTGCGTGACCTCGTGCCATACAGCATCAATAATCATATTCATGTTACTCACCACTTACATTGTGCCTGTATATGAAATAAGAGTAGACTGAAACTAAGCCCAACAGGAAACAGCATTGCCACCCCCTATGTCAGCGAGGTAACGACAGGAGAACAGACAAAAAGGCCACATTGGTTCACACTCAGTCTCTAGCTGTCATGTGTAATGCATTGAAACAACAACTCCCTATCCAAATCTGGGCCCCACACACCTTTTCATGGTATACCCCAGACATTTCATGTGTCCTGGTTCAGTCCAATGGCAGTATGTCGACCCCGGTATACTACATCGTTCCAATTCACTCTATTCCTTGCACGCCTCTCACTCTCCTGCATGTTCAAGCACCGGTCGCTCAGAATCTTTTTCCCTCCATCCTTCCATCTCCAATTTGGTTTCCCTTTTCTCCTTGTTCCCTCCACCTCTGACATATGTATCCTCTTTGGCAACCTTTCCTCACTCATTGTCTCCATATGTCCAAACCATTTCAACACACCCTCTTCTGCTCTCTCAACCACATTCTTTTTATTACCACACATCTCTCTTACCCTTTCATTGCTTACTTGATCCAACCACCTCATACCACATATTGTCTTCAAATATTTCATTTCCAACACATCCACCCTCCTCCGTACAACTCTATCTATACCCCATACCTCTAAACCATATAATATTGTTGGAATTACTTTTCCTTCAAACATACCCATTTTTGCTTTGAGATAATGCTCTCTCTTCCCATACATTCTTCATTGCTCCCAGAACCTTTGCCTCCTCCCCAACTCTATGACTCACATCCCCTTTCATGGTTCAATTCACTGCTAAGTCCACCCCGAGATATCTAAAACATTTCAGTTCCCCAATTTTTCTCCATTCAAATTTACACCCCAACTAACTTGTCCCTAAACCATGTTGAACCTAATAACCTTGCTCTTATTCACATTTACTCTCAACTTTCCCTTCACACACTTTTCCAAACTCAGTCACCAACTTCTGCAGTTTCTCTCTCGAATCAGCAACCAGTGCTGTATCATCAGCAAACAACAACTGACTTACTTCCCTTTCATCCCCAACAGACTGCATACTCACCCCTCTCTCTAAAACTCTAGCATTTACCGTCCCATCCATAAACAAATTAAACAACCATGAGGACATCACACACCTTTACTGCAGACAGACCTTCACTGAGAACCAATCTCCTCCCTTCCTACTTGTACACAAAGCTTACACCCTTGAAAAAACTTTTCAATGATTCTAGCACCTTACCTCCCACACCATATACTCTTACAACCTTCCATAAAGCATCTATATCAACCCTTTCATATGCCTTCTCCAAATCCATAAGTTCTACATACTAATCCATTTCTTTTTCTAAGTATTTCTCATACATATTTTTCAAAGCAAACATCTGATCCACACATCACTACCACTTTTGAAACCACACTGCTCCTCCCCCAATCTGATGCTCTGTGCATACGTTCACACTCTTAGTCAATAGCCTCCCATACAATTTTCCAGGAATACTCAACAATCTTGTGCCTCTGTAGTTTGAACACTCACTTTTATCCCCTCTGCATTTGTACAATGGCACTATACATGCATTCCACAATTTCTCAGGCACTTCACCACAATCCATACATACAATGAATATCCTTTCAAACCAAGCAACAACACAGTCACCCCACTTCTTAACAAATTCAACTCCACTACCATCCAAACCTGCCACCTTGCCGGATTTCATCTTCCGCAAGGCTTTCACCACCTCTCTCTTCACTAAACCACTCTCCCTAACTCTCACTTAGCACACCACCCGAACCAAAACACCCTACATCTGCCACTCTATCATCAAACATATTCAACAAACCTTCAAAATACTCCATCATCTCCCCACTTCATCACGACCTGTTATCACTTCCCCCTTTGCCCCCATCTCCAGTTTCCCATTTCTTCTCTTGTCTTCTGCATGTTATTTACCTCCTACCAAAACATCTTTTTATTCTCCCTAAAGTTCAATGATACTCTCTCACCCCAACTCTCATTTGCCCTCTTTTTCAACCCTTGCACCTTCCCCTTGACCTCCTGCTGCTTTCTCTTATACATCTCCCAATCATTTGCACTCCTTCCTTGCAAGTATCATCCAAACTCCTCTCATTTCTCTTTCTATCTATTGATCTAGTATACTTGGTTGCCATTTTCTGCATTAGCAAGGAAGTGTCAAGAAACGGATGAAGAAATACAAATCCCTGCACATACATACTCGAGCTGTCACATGTAATGCATTGAAAACACAGCTCCCTATCCACATTCATGTCCCACAGACCTTTCTGTGATTTACCCCAGGTGCTTCACATGCTCTGGTTCAGTCCACTGACAGCACTTTGACTCCAGTATACCACATCATTCCAATTCACTATTCCATGCATGCCTTTCACCTTGATCTCTCAAAATCTTTTTCACACCATCCTTCAATCTCCAATTTGATCCCCTAATTCTCCTTGTTCTCCCCACTTCTTACACATATTTCCTATCTGTCAGCCATTCTTCACTCATTCTCTCCATATGTCCAAACCATTTAACACCCTCATCTGCTCTTTCAAACACTTTCTTTTTCTTTCCACACATCTATCTCACCCTTTCATTCTCTCTTTCCACACATTCTTCATTGCTCCCAGAACCTTCATCCCCTTCCCCATCCTATGACTCACTTCCACTTCCATGGTTCCATTTGCTGCCAAGTCCACTTCCAGATATCTAAGATACTTTACTTCCTCCAATTTTTCTCCATTCAAGCTTACCTCCTAAGTAATTTGTCCCTCAACCCTGCTGAGCTTAGTAACCTTATTTTTATTCATATTTACTTGAATGTTTTGGCCATGAATGAAATGAAACTCAAGGATAAATAGGAAGAATGGTTTGGAAATGTCTTTGAGTAAAGTCAGAGGTTGGTGAGAAGACAAGAGCTAGGGAAGGAGTAGCACTACTCCTGAAGCAATTGTTGTGGGAGTGTATGACAGAATGTAAGAAAGTGAATTCTAGATTGATATGGGCAAAACTGAAAGTGGATGGTGAGAGATGAGTGATTACTGGCACTTATGCAACTGGCCATGAGAAGAAAGATCACAAGAGGTAAGTGTTTTGGGAGCAACTGAGTGAGTGTCAGCAGTTCTGGTGCATGAGATTAGGTACCAGTAATGGGTGATTTAAATGCGAAGGTAAATAGTGTGGCAGTTGAAGGTATTATGGGTGCACATGAGGTATTGTTATAAATGGAAATGGTGAGGAGCATGTGGTGGTATGTGCTGAAAACGACTGGTGATTGGGAATTACTAGTTTAAAAAAAGAGACATACACTAGTATATGTATGTGAGTAGGGGAGATGGTCAACAGGAATCATTAGATTACATATCAATTGATAAGCATGTAAAAGAGGGACTTTTGGATGTAAACATTTTGAGAGTGGCAGCTAGTGGAGGTGGTGAAGATTTGTAGAGGTTTTCGAAAAAGATGAAACAATGCTGGGGAGAAGAGAGTGGTGAGAGTAAGTGAGCTTAAAAAGGAGACTTGTGTCAGCAAATGTTGAGTGTAGAATAGCAAAAGGTGAGAGCAAATGAAGTAACAGGAGTGAGTGAGGAATGGGAGGTGTTTAGGAAAGCAGTGACAGCATGTACAAGGGATGCATGTGGAATGCGAAAGGTGGGAGGTGGGCAGATTAGAAAGGGTAAAGAGTGGTGAGATGAAGCAGACGTGCCACTGAAATAGAAAAGAGAGGCATCTGGACAGTGCTTACAAGGAAGGAGTGCAAATGATTGGCAGCTGTATAGGAGAAAGTGGTAGGAGGTCAACAGGAAGGTGCAGGAGTTGAAAAAGAGAGCAAATGAGAGTTGGGGTGAAAGAGTGTCACTAACCTTTCAGGAGAATAAAATGATATTTTGGAGGGAGCTAAATAAATGTGCAAAGACAGGAGAACAAATGGAAACATTAGTGAAGGGAGGCAAAAGGGGGAGGTGATAACAGGTATTGATGAAGTGAGGAGATGGAGTGAGTATTTTGAAGGACTGTTAAATGTGTTAGATGATAGAGTGGCAGATATTGGGTGTTTTGGTCATGGTGGTATGTGAAGTGAGAGTCATGGAGAGTGGTTTGATGAAGAGAGAAGAGGTGGTAAAAGCCTTGTAAAAGATTAAATGTGGCAAGGTGGCGAGATTGGATGGTAATGCTGTTGAATTTATCAAGAAAGGGGTGACTATGTTGTTGATTGGTTGGTAAGGATGTTCAATGTATGTAGAGATCATGGTGAAGTGCCTGAGGATTGGCAAAGGGGATAAAGGTGAGTGTTCCAACTAAAGAGGCATAAGTTTGTTAAGTATATCCGCCAAACTGTATGGGAGGGTATTGACCGATAGGGTGAAGGCATGTACAGAGCATCAGATTGGGGAGAAGCAATGTGGTTTCAGAGGTGGTAGAAGATGTGTGGATCAGGTGTTTGCTTTGAAGAATGTGTGTGAGAAATACTTAGAAAAACAAATGGTTTTGTACGTGGCATTTATTGATCTGAAGACGGCATATGATAGCGTTAACAGAGATGCTTTGTGGAAGGTCTTAAGAATATATGGTGTGGGAGGTAAGGTGCTGAAAGCAGTGAAAAGTTTTTATCAAGGGTGTAAGACATGTGTACATGTAGGGAGAGAGGAGGGTGAATGGTTCCCAGTGAAGATCGGTCTGCGGCAGGGGTGTGTGATGTCACCATGGTTGTTTAATTTGTTTATGGATGGGATGGTGAGGGAAGGAAATGCAAGAATCACAGAGAGAGGGGCAAGTAAACTGTCTGCTGGGGATGAGAGGGCCTAGAAAATGAGTAAGCTGTTCTTTTCCGATGATACAGCACTGGTGGCTGACTCAAGTGAGAAACTGCAAAAGATAGTAAATGAGTAGGAAGAGAGTGTGAAAGGAGAAAGTTAAGAGTAAATGTGAATAAAAGCAAGGTTATTAGGTTCAGCATAGGTTAGGGACAAGTTATTTGGGATGAAAGTTTGATTGGTGAAAAATTGGAGGAAAGTGAAGTGTTTTAGATACATTGGAGTGGTAATGAATGGAACCATCGATGCAGAGGTGGGTTATACGGTGGGGGAGGGGATGAAGGTTCTGGTAGTTATGAAGAATGTGTGGAAAGAGAGAATGTTATCTCTCAGAGAGCACAAATGGGTATGTCTGAAGGAACAGGAGTTCCAACAATACTATATGGTTGTGAGGCATGAGTTATAGAAAGTGGATGGGTTGGAAATGAAATGTTTTACAATATGCAGTGTGAGGTAGTTTGACTGAGAAAGTAAAGAAAGGGTAAAAGAGATGTGAGGAAATAAAAAGAGTGTGGTTGAGAGAGCAGAAGGTGTGTTGAAATGGTTTGGATATACTGAGAGAATGACTGCAGAAAGGTTGACAAAAAGAATATACATTATCCTATCTGTTATAAAAATAAGGCAATGACTACCATTCTTGAGCATTTACCAAGACTGGAAACAAAGGAGGGTAAAGTATCAAAGAATGTGGTTTATATACAATCATAAAACCAGGCTCTGGGCAAAAGACTATCAAAATACAAACAAATCAAAAAGATTTTTTCAGAGAAATGTGGTGTCAAGAAAATGAGCCCACTAGTGACACGAATCTCTGAAGAAATTAATCTAGCTAACATGTAACTGGCAAATCAAAGAATGGTATTCTATGGGGATATGGGAATGCGAGGGTAAGAGATATGAAAAGACACATATCATAGTGTCAGTGATGTGAGTGCATGCCAGCAGGTACAGAAGAGACATGAAGTACAGACAAAAGGACAGAATAAGATGACAATATATAATAAAAAGAAAGGAGCAAGCAAGGAATAATCTTAAATGTGATGTGTCAAGAATGTCTGGAGGATATTCTGTATAAGCCACCCTGTTATGCTTCATAGATGAAAATACGTGACATAATCAAATTTCTTCTTACAGAATAATAATGTAGCATAGCTGACTAAAGAAGCAGTAAGATCGTTTGGTTCCTTTAAGCCTTTCCTATTGAAAAACTGGAGAAAGTAGTCCTTAAAGAAGTATGTTGAGTTGCTGTTGTTTGGTAAAATACACTGAGATTCATTTATGGCCTGTGGTTCTACATCTTCGTCAGCAGCATACCTGAGAGAAATACAACAAAATATCAGCTATGGAAAAGTCATTAACACTGCAATCCACAACAGCAGTGCAAATCCAAGTGATACTTAAAGGATTACATATATCACCATCTTAAAATTATGAATTACAAAACTATAAATCTTAAAGCCCTTATGATCTATATTTTCAACTCACAGTTTCATCAAATTATTTGAATATGGAGTAAAAAAAAACTATCAGTCATCTCAAAACCGGAGGATTAGCTTGAACGAAATTAACTTACTAACTTAATAACATCCTGACTGATGTTAAATGAATTATAATTCATGGAATGGGCATCAGAGGTACAGACAGACAGATAAATAGATACCTAGTTAAAATAAAACTAGTACTGACAACTCCATGAAAGCTGTAAAACAACCCATCACTCCCACGAAAAAGATCCAAAAAGATACCAATAAACAATGAGACGTGATACTAAGCTACTCACAAACTGCTGAGCAATGTGTACTCAGACTTCCAACCACACACTTCAAAATCAGTGTACCTGAAAAAACACCACAAAAAACTGAGACAGAGGCAGGGACAATAAAGGACAGTGTAACCTTAGGAGAAATGACAAATAACAAATACATATAACAGGGTTAAAATAATGAATATTTCAGCCATTCTTACAACATGACAAACATGGAAAAGCAGGCAAAGGTGACTGGGAAGTCTGTTTTAATGAACAGAGAAAATTAATCAAAGACAAAAAGGGTTTTGTTTTACAATGTTTCAACTCTTACATTCAGTACGGTTTTAGCCTCAATCAACAATTTTCTCTTTATACATAATAACTTTAAACCATGGAAAGTTTTGTGGGGCCTGGATGTGGAAATGGAGCTGTGGATTCGGTGCATTATACATGACAGCTAGAGACTGAGTGTGAACGAATGTGGCCTTTATTGTCTTTTCCTAGCGCTACCTCACGCGCATGCAGGGGGAGGGGGTGGTCATTTCATATATGGCAGGGTGGAAATGGGAATGAATGAAGGCAGCAAGTATGAATTATGTACATATTTAAATATGTATAGGTCTGTGTATGTGTATATATATATATACATTGAAATGTATAGGTATGTATATGTTCGTGTGTGGACGTGTATGTATATCCATGTGTATGTGGGTGGGTTGGGCCACTCTTTCATCTGTTTCCTTGCGCTACCTCGCTTATGCGGGAGACAGCAACAAAGTATAATAAATGAATAAATAAAAATATAACTTTAAACCAAATTTAAAGTAACTATAATCATGTTACTCAAAGTTACAAACAATGGTTCTACGGGGGGGGGGGGGTTCTCCCTTGGTCATTCTACAAACCACTTCAATGCTACAAAGCACTTCAAATTCTTATAGCTACTGAATGTCACCTTGTGACCATGACCAATGACACTTGTTCTTCAAAAGTTAATCAACTGCTGAGTTCTCTATGGAATATCTGTAGTATAAGTTTGATCCGTATCCATTTCCCCCACTCTACAGATATTGTATACACAAGCATTCAGTGGTATTTTAGTATACAAGACCTTGTGACCATGACCAATGACCTCCCCCAACTTCTTAGGCTTTATCAGAACTATGTATGGCAAACAACTGGTATAAGTTTGATCCACAGTCAATGATCTAGTCTAGAGATGTATCGGATATCTTCATCCACATAATTCTTTAAAGCTGCATCCAAATCGGCATTTGTGAGTCAATAAACATCCGCATCCACATCCTTACCACACACAAAGAGGATGTGGTGGATATACAAAAGAAGACTGAAGAACAAGAACTGGCACTGCTGAGCGCCTCTTAACACTCTATGATAGTGTTGTGGGGGAGATGGTATGAGTCATATGAGTCACCATGCACTGACCATAGTGTAGAGGAGCTTGCCTCAGGGGTAGGCAGTGTTTCAGTCACACTACTTGAAGTGAAATGATCAGGTTTACCAAGCCTTACTGACTCCCTTCTTTTATATGCGATGACGTCAAGAAACAGTCAAGTGTGGAAGTACTTTGTGGAACAACCATATAATTCAGCACAGTGTCTTTTGTGCAAAAAAGATTATTCACAAAAGGGACATGGTTGCTTGCTGATATATTTGCTGTACCCCAAGCAGCATCCTTAGTGAGCAGCTTGGTGGGGAAAATGGTTGGTGGGGTGCACAATGAGTTGGGCCCTGTCCTGCATCCTGGTAACACAACTTGTGTGGCTGAAACTCATCA
This sequence comes from Panulirus ornatus, assembly GCF_036320965.1. Taxonomy (NCBI): domain Eukaryota; kingdom Metazoa; phylum Arthropoda; class Malacostraca; order Decapoda; family Palinuridae; genus Panulirus; species Panulirus ornatus. The sequence continues at coordinate 15,402,502 of NC_092282.1, forward strand.
TAATAATAAGAAACAACAATCACACAGTACTTTGAATGAAAGTAGCTGCCATTTGGAAATGATTGATGTTCTATAATGAATGAATAATTCTTAATCTATTAAAATACATAACAAAATATCCTGAAAACAACTGCATCCACTGTTCTTAGAAACTGACATCTGCATCCACATCCACAGAATATATAAGCATGACATCATGCTTAATACACAAGATCTTGTGATCTTCAACTCATTCTCTGATCTTTATAAAATACTTAGATGTAAAACTTTTTATGAAGTCTCTGTGGCATAAGTTTGATCCAAATCCATTCGCACAATCTTCAGATATTGTATCTACAAGGATTTGATAGCATTTTAGTACACACCCCTCTGTGACCCTAACCTTTGACCCTTATTTAACAAACATAATGTTGAGAACAATGTATCTCATGCAAATTTGGTGTACATCTGTTTACCCAGTTTTCAGATGCTGTGCACACAGGTGGCATTTCAGTAAAAAGGATCTTGTGACTCTGACTCTTCATTCAAATGTAAATTTTCTATGTTGTATTTGTGGAATAAGTTTGGTCCATATCTACTACCCTTAATTTCAGATACAGTATCATGTACAAAAACATTTAGTAGCATTTATGTACACATACTCTTGACCTTTAAAAATCAAATCTTTGCTAAGGCTGGTTTGCATATGAACCAGCATTTGTTTCCATTCCCTGTGGCCAGTTCATATTCAGTTAATGATCTTAAGTCAGCCACCTCTACCTCATTGCAAACTACAGTGGCATTCCATACATTGTCAACAAGTTACAGACTAAAGTCTTCCCCAATATTGGTCAATCTAAATGGAGATATAAAGGAGGCCTGTTTGAGATTTATGCCCTTATGTTATACAGTAATTTTTGAAATTGTGACATTATCACAGGATAGCGATGAAAACCCTTGGTACTCATATTTGTTTATAACAAAAACACTTGCAAAAAATACCTCAAATCTCACTTAATATACCTGTGAGTACTCCTAGAATACCTCATATTCCTGACAGAAGAGGAACATAGCAACCCAATTACTGCTATTATACCATATATGAGTTGCTCTATCTCTGGAAGTTGATTTTGAGTATCCTACATGTGGGATCTCATTTTCAAGTCTGAACATGACAGCAGAGACATCAATGAGAATTAATGTAATGACATCTCACATGGTATTTCCATACATTATTCCATATCATTTCCACTCGAGTGGCATATAACCATCACAATGTCAAGATGTACAGTTCAAAAACTTTGCCTCATGACAGCTGTACATTAAAACCCAAATCATTACATGGATTTATTAGATATTTTTGATTTGGACAATTTAGAGGAGAGCAATAGTGAATCATGTGGACATAGTTTATATGAAGAAGTGGAAGAGAGAAGGCAAAATAAAGATCATGATACTGCCAACAGTGAGGGTGCAAATGATCCAAGTCCAAGTGTTAGGAGGGCAAGTGGCAGCAGAGAAAAGCGGTGCTGTGTTGTGTCGGCCATGTGCAAAATAAGTTTCTGATGGATGTAATTCAGGACCAATAGGTACTTGTTCTTTTGCTGAGAATTTAGAGGAACTGGACTATTGCTCAGAGTATTCTGATGGGGATTTCAAAGGCATGATAATGACTGGTAGAAATCACAATTATGGTTTTGTGAGGGAAACATAGCCAACATCAAACAACAGTATGTCCAATTTGAAACTCATAAAGTTTTCTGTATGTGATGATGATGGCTCATAATAGAATCATGAAATAATGAATACTGGACCAATAATAAGTTTTTTGAGTTGAAGCTTACCTAAAAAAAATATGCCCTGAGATCACTTTCCGTGCCAGCAGCGCTGGTGTCATTCTTGTGCCAATATCACTCAAAGACAGAGAAGAGTGTAAAAAGAACACTACATGTGAACTGGATGTAAGGCACCTCTGTGTGTACACCAATCTTTCAAGGAGTACCATACAAAAAGCAATTAATGAAAATATAAAAGAATATAGTATGTGAATACGTAAATATGTGTAAATTCAGGTTCTCTCTATTCAAACTCACACACCTAATAATCTGTCTCTTTTCACTGCTAAACCTAATAACCTTACTTTCATTCACATCAATCTTCGACTTTCTCTTTTCACACACTCCCAAACTCAGACACTAATGTCTGCAGTTTGTCACTTGAATCCGCTACCAGTGCCATATCATCAGCAAACAACTTACTGAATAAGAAATAAATGAAATACAGGTATTTGTACATCTTTTTTTTTTTTTATTCTCCCTAAAATTTAATGATACTCTCTCACCCCAACTCTCATTTGCCCTTTTTTTCACCTCTTGTACCTTTCTCTTGACCTCCTGTCTCTTTCTTTTATACATCTCCCACTCAATTGCATTTTTTCCCTGCAAAAATCGTCCAAATGCCTCTCTCTTCTCTTTCACTAATACTCTTACTTCTTCATCCCACCACTCACTACCTTTTCTAATCAACCCACCTCCCACTCTTCTCATGCCACAAGCATCTTTTGCGCAATCCATCACTGATTCCCTAAATACATCCCATTCCTCCCCCACTCCCCTTACTTCCATTGTTCTCACCTTTTTCCATTCTGTACTCAGTCTCTCCTGGTACTTCCTCACACAGGTCTCCTTCTCAAGCTCACTTACTCTCACCACCCTCTTCACCCCAACATTCACTCTTCTTTTCTGAAAACCCATACAAATCTTCACCTTAGCCTCCACAAGATAATGATCAGACATCCCTCCAGTTGCACCTCTCAGCACATTAACATCCAAAAGTCTCTCTCTCGCACGCCTGTCAATTAACACGTAATCCAATAACGCTCTCTGGCCATCTCTCCTACTTACATAAGTATACTTATGCATTATCTCGGAAAGCAAAAATGGGTATGTTTGAAGGAATAGTGGTTCCAACAATGTTGTATGGTTGCGAGGCGTGGGCTATGGATAGAGTTGTGCGCAGGAGGATGGATGTGCTGGAAATGAGATGTTTGAGGACAATGTGTGGTGTGAGGTGGTTTGATCGAGTGAGCAACGTAAGGGTAAGAGAGATGTGTGGAAATAAAAAGAGCGTGGTTGAGAGAGCAGAAGAGGGTGTTTTGAAGTGGTTTGGGCATATGGAGAGGATGAGTGAGGAAAGATTGACCAAGAGGATATATGTGTCGGAGGTGGAGGGAACAAGGAAAAGAGGGAGACCAAATTGGAGGTGGAAAGATGGAGTGAAAAAGATTTTGTGTGATCGGGACCTGAACATGCAGGAGGGTGAAAGGAGGGCAAGGAATAGAGTGAATTGGAGCGATGTGGTATACCGGGGTTGACGTGCTGTCAGTGGATTGAATCAAGGCATGTGAAGCGTCTGGGGTAAACCATGGAAAGCTGTGTAGGTATGTATATTTGCGTGTGTGGGCGTATGTATATACATGTGTATGGGGGGGGGGGGGTTGGGCCATTTCTTTCGTCTGTTTCCTTGCGCTACCTCGCAAACGCGGGAGACAGCGACAAAGTATAATAAAAAAAAAAAATAAGGTATTTGTACAATAGTACATTAATGAAACAAGATTATCATATTACCTGCCAAGTTCACTCCATCACTCTAATGATGTCGAAACCATTTCATCATCACTCGATCATGCTCAGTACTCTTACCATCTTTCATAGTTTTTCTGACCATCATTTGCTTCTTAGAATCACTGTCTGCATAGAATTTCAATATTTTCTCCCTTTGCTTCTTTACATCATAAACAGTTGATAAACCAATACTGTAGATGTCAAACAGCTTTCGCAACAAAACACCATGGTCCATTTTTTTCAACAGTTCTACTTTATCTTGCATCAATATGGACTGGTGTTTGTGTTTGACACCATGAATGACACTCTCATATGTCTTAAAGCCATAGCTAAGGTTATATTTAAGCAAAATAAGCTAAGAATCTCACAGAATTGCGGTATCACCACCAACAAGTGCAGTGTAAAGAATGTAAATAAGCACACCCTACACACAATGCCATCTGGAGCTGCCTAGCAAACTAGTCTGGTGGCCGCAGTAATTTCAAGTTCCCTCATGTAATTTTGTGTGGACTATAGGAGGTGCTGAACCATCAGTTGCCGAAAATTTGGTGGTGTGCCTGTATAACAATACCATAGTATAATGTTTTAGCACTACTACTATACAGTGTAAAGTTATAGCAATAATACAGTGGAGGCTTGGTGTAAGAAAGAATGGAGAGGTAAAAGTGTTGGCAAGAAAATTAATAAAAAGAAAATGTAGGGAGGAATATGAAAAATACAGTGAATGTAGGAAAACAGTCATGTATGAATGAGATGTTTAAAATGTTTAAAGAAATACAATAAAAGGTTGTGGAATCAGTAGCTGGATACAAGGTAGTGAGATACAGGAATAAAAATGGCAATACATGGAGGACAAGAGATTAGAAATGCTGTGGAAGAGAAAAAAAGGCATATGGTAGATTGCTCAGTAGGAATGTACCACTGGAAGTTCAGCAAAGGGGGAGGGAAGAATACAAAATATGCCAGTGGAATGTCAAGAAGCTGATAGAGGAAAGTAAAGAAAGAGTAGATGAAGATTTTGGAAGAAAGTTCAGTGAAAAGTTTTGGGATAATAAGAAACTAAACTAGAAGAAGGTGACAGGAAAAAGGTGGATGTGAGAGTGGAAATGTTGATGTGAGAAGTAAGGAAGGGGAATTAGTGAATTAAAAGAAGGAAGTGAAAGGAACATGGAAAGAGTATTCTGTAGAACTGATGGATGTGGGAGAAGGGGAGGCATGCATGGGTATGGAGGATGGAAGGAAGATAATACAAGTGCAAGGGCCTATAGCAAAAATGGAGGTAAGAGGGGCAATAATGAGGCTGAAGGTAGGAAAGGCACCTAGAGAGGATGGGATTACAGCTGAAATGCTGAAGAGTGGAGAAGATTGTGTGATAGAGTGGATGCATCTTATATGTAATTCATCATGGAAACAGAAGGTTGTGCCTGAAAACTGGGCGAAAGCACTTACTGTTCCTTTATTCAAGTGTCTGCAAGAATATTAACTGACAGAGTGATGGAAGTGACTGAATGCAAAATAAGTGAAGAGCAAAGGGGTTTTAGGAATGGTAGGGGGATGTATCGATCAGATTTTTGTAGTAAAGATGACCATGGAAAAGTATTTAGAAAAAGGTAAGAAACTGTATGCAGCGTTTATGGATCTGGAGAAAGCATATAACAGTTAAGTAAAATGCTTAGTGGGATGTGTTAAGGGGATAACTGGTGGATGGAATAAAAAACCTATACAGGAGCAAATGCATTGTGAGAGTGGATGGAAAGCTGAGCAAAAGTTTTGTGATACATGTAGGTGTGAGGTAGGGCTGTGATGTCACTGTGGCTTTTCAATATGTATATGGGTAGAGTGATAAGAGAGATGAAAGCAAAACTAGGGAAAAAGGGTGCAGAGATGAAGTGTGGCAGTGAGACATGGTGGCTAGTGGCAACCCTGTTCGCAGATGATACTGTGTTGTTTGCTGAGAGTTAAAAAGGAGCTGCAAAAGGTTGTGTGTTTTATGATGTGTACATGCATAGGCAATTGAAGGTAAATGCTTGTAAAAGTAAGGTAATGGTGTCTGAAAGGAAATAGAAATTATCGATTTTGTAGAACCATATTGAGTAAAAAAAAGAAAGTGTACTAAATAGTGCTGTTGATATGGGGGGGAAGAATGGAAGAACTGAGGGAATTCAAGTATCTGGAAGGAGAGATAAGGGAGAGCAGTAAAAGGGTAGAAGAGTAATTAGTTCCCCCAACAGAATAATGAAGGGTAGTGGTGTAAGTATGGAAGTGGAGAGAGGATTAAGGGAAAGCATAGTCCTCTCAATCCTGAACTATACAGCTGAAATATGGACATGGAATGAGGCACAGAGGTCAAGAATCAAGGCTGTGGAAATGAGCTATTTGAGAGGAACATCTGTGACTAAAATGAATGAAGAAAGAAATGAAGGGGTATGTGAGAGATGTGGTATGGCAGAGAATGCAAAGAGAGTAAATTGTGGAGTGGTAGAATGGGTGAAATGTAACACTTTGAGGTGGTCTGGGCATGTGGAGAGAATGCAAGACTGGGAAGTTACAAGGAGAGCATACGATAGCACAGTGGTTGGTGTGAGTGGAAGACCACCTGCGACATGGGCAAATAAGGTGGAGGAATACGGGGGGAAGAGAATTAGTGGAAGAACGCATGGAATGGTGTGTGTGAGGGAGGCATGTAAGGACAGGGATAAGTGGAGACTCTTTTGCTGTGGCCACTCCTTGATGGGAGTTCCTGGAGGGGACGGGCATCAGAGATATAGACAGATAGAAAGATAAAGCTATAACACTGCCACAATACAAAGCTATACCTGCTATGGTGTAAAGTTATAACACTACTACACTGTAAAGCTATGATACTTTTGCATTGTAAAACTATTACCTGAACAAAACCCTTAGTATCTTTGTTAGTATTACTGACAATTATTGTCTTTTTTCATCAAAAAAAGCCTATAATCATTCTAGTTCTGTTCATCTTCTAACTCTATCTTCTGAATATGTATAATTCTCTTCCTATTCTACTTCAATGGTTCAATGAAAAATAATCATATATATAAGCTCTCCTCTTTACCACTCATCTTTTTTTCCATGTGGTATATTAGCAAACACTCATGTATATTGTCACACCAAGTTGATGTACAGCAAACAAAAAAGTATCATTACACTTGCCATGCTTTACATCATGAAACACAGGATGAATGCCTTTCAGGGTTTTGATATACTTTCCTGGATGTCATCATGCACCAGTATGCCTCCTCTATAAATTTGACAATGAGGTTATTAACACAGGAAAATATGGGTACAATTGGTGAGTAAAGGAACTTCTCTGAATAGGATTACCAGACACTGCTGTATTCCTATTGTCTGCTATCTGATATACTGAAAACGTCCTTGTGTATGTTAAGGAAATATACATGGATATTTGTTATTTGTGTCTGAGATAAATATATGATGGAGTGATAGATAGGGAGGGGGTCCCAGGTGATATAATAATGGTGAAAGGATACCCAGAATACATACATCAATAATTATGTTGTAAATACATATATTCAACAAAAGGATGTCTATATATACACATAACAGATGCAAAGAAGAAGCAGAAGGAGAGGATACAACTGACAGGCTTCTGATAAGAGAAAATAAGGTAGTGTACAAGATGAGAGGTCCATAAAAGAGTAAGGAGGGAAGCTCACAAAAACATGTGACAGTATAATTTATTGATAGTCTAGGGCTAGAAATGTGAATGAAAAAGCAAAGAGGATAATTGTACATTAGTTAAAGATTGAAGGGAACTTTACTTCTAAGGGAATTTGAATGAGAAGCTGAGAGATATCACTGAAAAGTAGAAAATGAAGTTAAAGTATCATTAAGAGGTGTGTGGCACTCAAATAAAGAAATAGCGAGATGGAATGAAGATATAAGATATATGATTAATTAGAAAACAAAATTTGAAACAAAGCTTTATCTTCCACACATCAGTGATGAATGGATGTTATGGAGCATACAATATGATGTGTTTAATAAAAAAGCTGGAGCACATGACTAACAGAGATGCTAATCAAGATCTTAAAAGAAAGATGAATAAGCATCTGAAGAAAAATAACGAGTTATTTTGGAAAGAGGTATACTGATGCAGAAGTTAGGTCTGTGCACAAATGAAGGTAAACTAGACAAGTATGGGAGAATGCTTGGGACAGAGGATAAAGCTTGTAAGAGGACGAGAAAATACTTAACGAAATTATTAAGGATGATGTATAAAGCACAACTGGATTATGCTTTTCAAGTCTCGTCTCTGCATCTAAAGAAGTACAAAGAATTAACTAAGAGAGGCCAGAGACAAACAACTTGGTACCTAAATTAAGAGAAGTAAGCCATAATGAGAGACTGAGGGTTACAAATTTGCCCATGAAGAGAAGGGGTGACCTAACTGTAAATTTCATGTTTTTAAATCAGGTAGATGAAATCAACAGTGAACAGTTCTTCATGAGATACAATGACAGAGCAGCCAGAAGACATTACAGGGAAGTGGGCAGAGGCTTGTTAGAGAGATTGATAAGAACAATTGTTTTTGTGTTTGGATGATGGATGGTTGGAATGGACTAAGCAATGAACTATGGATGCTGGCAGTATACTAATGTTTAAATGGTACTTAATGATAAAGAAATCAGGTCCAACATCTATATACCATACAAACAGATAATAAATGAATGACACATTAGCATTAGTGATATGCATGGTCTTAAATAATAAAAAAGCTCATGGATGAATTTATGTGAAGAAGAATAACAAAGAAGTGCAGATTTAAAAGGAAGAGGACATGTTTAATGAACACCTTTCAAATATGTGATCTTCAAGCAGGCATTAGAACACCTAAGTAGAAGTAAACTCAGGAAATATTTGGGATGATCTGAAGGTCAGTGGTGTCCTCCAGGAAATCATTCATGATCCATTTAAATGACTTACCAGTGACTTGGATCATAACTAAGAATATTCATGAATAATGCTAAAACTCTGAGGGATGTAAGAAGCATTCAGGACTGCAATAACCTAAAAACAAACCTAGACAGGCTCCATCACTGGTCAGATATATGGCTGATGAAGTTCATCTTAGTTGAATTTAAAGTAATGAAGATGGGAAAAGTTACGTAAGGAACATCAATATCATCTTGCACAACATGAATTACAGGAATCTACACATAAGTGTGATGTGAGGGTAGACAAGAGCACCCAGCATGTCAACACAGCCTAACAAAAGAACATAACATTACAATATTGAAAAGGTCAGTTATTTACAGGCCAATGGAAAGACCACCTTCAGGTATATGGAAGAGAAGTTTAAAATACAATTTAAAGCATTTATTAGACCCAAATTAAAGCAAGCACCATTAGTTTGATCACTCCATTTGAGGGCACATAAAGATCTCCCAGAGAAGTTGTAACAGCAAAAATAAAAGACTATACCTGGTGTTACAGAGTCCAGCTTGAGGATAAGATTGCAGTCATGGACTTACCTATGATGGGAGAAAGAAGAATTAGGGGAGAGATAACTATAATTCTTAAGTTTTTGAATAGATATGAAAATACTGATATTGATCAATTCTTTGATACTGGAAGACTTCTCAACCAAAGGCCATAATAAATGATGTGAACAAATAATTCTATAGATACACTGGATGAATAAGATAAGCTTTTTGAAGAAAATTAAAGTGAAGTGTAAGAAGTTTCAATATCTATCTATCCTCTGAGAAATCCTATCAAAGGAGTGGCCTCCTTCCCATACACTATTCCACACATTCTTCCACCAATTCTCTCCTTCCAGTATTCTTCTACTCTATTTCCCAAAGTCATAGGCAGTCTTCTTTTCACATTAACCCCTTTAACTGTACTATTATACATTCTCCTTTTAACCTACCCATCTTGCATTATTTCCAAATGCTCAAACCAACTCAAAGTATTACATTTCATCCACTCTACCACTCCATAATTCATTTCCTTTGCATTCCCTGCCATACCATCTCTCATACCTCCCCTCAATTCTTTCTTTGTTCCATCTAGTCATACCTAATGCTCCTCTCAAATAGCTCATTTCCATAGGCTGGATTCTTGACCTGTGTGACTTATTCCATGTCCATGTTTTGGCTGCAGAAGCCAGGGTTGGGAGGACTATGCTCTCCCTTAATCCTCTCTTCACTTCCATACTTACACCTCTACCCTTCATCATTGTAGTAAGGATCCCAATAACTCTTCTACACTGTACTGCTCTCTCCCTCATCTCTCCTTCCATATCACTAAACTTATCCAAGATAGCTCCTAAATACTTAAATTCTCTCAACTCTTCCAGTCTTTCTCCTCCGTATCCAAAGCACAGTTGAGTACACTTTTTTCTTTCACTTTATATGGTTTTGCAAAATATATGCATGCATTCTGTTTCCTTTCAAACAACATTTCTTGACTTTTACTTTAATTTACTTTCAATTGCATATCCTTACAAACAGCATACAACACACAACCTTCTGCGACTCCTTTTCACTCTCAGCAAACAACACAGAATCATCTGCAAACAGGCTTGCCACTAGCCACCATATCTCTGCCACACTCCATCTCTACACTCTCTTACCCTAGTTTTGCTATCATCTCTCTTATCACTAAATCCAAATATCTATCTATCTATCTATCTATCTATATCTATGACTCCTGTTCCTTACAAGAACTCCCACCCAGGGGTGGCCTTAGCAAAAGAATTGCCCCCTTATCCCTGTCCTTATAAGCCTCCCTTGGATACACCATTCCTCATATTCTTCTATTTCTCTCCCTCCACTATTCTTCCAACCTATTTGCCATGTTACAGGTGGTCTTCCTCTCACACCAACCACTTTAACACTCCTTGTAAATTCCCAGTCTTGTATTTTTTCTACATGTCTAAACCATGTTTTTATCGAGGATGTAAGGCATGTGTACGTGTAGGAAGAGAGGAAAGTGATTGGTTCTCAGTGAATGTAGGTTTGCGGCAGGGGTGTGTGATGTCTCCATGGTTGTTTAATTTGTTTATGGATGGGGTTGTTAGGGAGGTAAATGCAAGAGTCTTGGAAAGAGGGGCAAGTATGAAGTCTGTTGGGGATGAGAGAGCTTGGGAAGTGAGTCAGTTGTTGTTCGCTGATGATACAGCGCTGGTGGCGGATTCATGTGAGAAACTGCAGAAGCTGGTGACGGAGTTTGGTAAAGTGTGTGGAAGAAGAAAGTTAAGAGTAAATGTGAATAAGAGCAAGGTTATTAGGTACAGTAGGGTTGAGGGTCAAGTCAATTGGGAGGTGAGTTTAAATGGAGAAAAACTGGAGGAAGTGAAGTGTTTTAGATATCTGGGAGTGGATCTGTCAGCGGATGGAACCATGGAAGCGGAAGTGGATCATAGGGTGGGGGAGGGGGCGAAAATTTTGGGAGCCTTGAAAAATGTGTGGAAGTCGAGAACATTATCTCGGAAAGCAAAAATGGGTATGTTTGAAGGAATAGTGGTTCCAACAATGTTGTATGGTTGCGAGGCGTGGGCTATGGATAGAGTTGTGCGCAGGAGGATGGATGTGCTGGAAATGAGATGTTTGAGGACAATGTGTGGTGTGAGGTGGTTTGATCGAGTAAGTAACGTAAGGGTAAGAGAGATGTGTGGAAATAAAAAGAGCGTGGTTGAGAGAGCAGAAGAGGGTGTTTTGAAATGGTTTGGGCACATGGAGAGAATGAGTGAGGAAAGATTGACCAAGAGGATATATGTGTCGGAGGTGGAGGGAACGAGGAGAAGAGGGAGACCAAATTGGAGGTGGAAAGATGGAGTGAAAAGGATTTTGTGTGATCGGGGCCTGAACATGCAGGAGGGTGAAAGGAGGGCAAGGAATAGAGTGAATTGGAGCGATGTGGTATACAGGGGTTGACGTGCTGTCAGTGGATTGAATCAAGGCATGTGAAGCGTCCGGGGTAAACCATGGAAAGCTGTGTAGGTATGTATATTTGCGTGTGTGGACGTGTGTATGTACATGTGTATGGGGGGGGTTGGGCCATTTCTTTCGTCTGTTTCCTTGCGCTACCTCGCAAACGCGGGAGACAGCGACAAAGCAAAAAAGAAAGAAAAAAGTCTAAACCACCTCAAAGTATCATGTTTCACCCACTCTACCACTCCACAATTCATTCCCTTTGCATTCCCTGCCATACCACATCTCTCATACACCCTCTTCATTAATTTTTCATTCCATCTAGTCACACCACATGCTCTTCTCAAATAGCTCATTTCCACAGCCTGGATTCTTGACCTATATGGCTTATTCCATATTGATGTTTCTCGATGTTTGGCTGCATAGGTAAGGGCTGGGAGGACTATGTGGTCCCATAATCCTCTCTTCACTTCAATACTTACACTTCTACCCTTCATTATTCTATTAAAAGGCCCAATGACTCTTCTACCTTGCACTGCTCCCTCCCTTATCTCTCCTTCCATATTGACAAACTTACTCAAGATGTCTCCTAATTACTTAAATTCCATCACTTCTTCCAATCTTCCTCCCTCCATATCCAAATCAAAATTTAGTAAATCTTATCCTTTCAAACACCATTACTTCTCTTTTATTTGCATTTACTTTCAATCCCCTATGCTTACACACATCATAAAACATACTTACAAACTCATGCAATTCTTCTTCACTCTCAGCAAAAACACAGTATCATCTGCAAACAGGCTTGCCACAAGCCACCATATCCCACTACCACACTCTATCTCTGAACCCATGCCCTGCCTCACATCTACAAGTATACCAAAACTTTCTGTCAACTCTCCATCCACTCTTACACATGCATTTGCTCCTCTACATAAAGCTTTCACACCAACTAACAGTTGTTCCCGACCCCATATACCCTTAACACATTCCAATTGACTCTGTCATATGCTTTCTCCAAATCCTTAAAGCTGCATACAACTTCTTACCTTCCAAAAAGTATTTTCCACAGTCATCTTTACTACAAAAAGCTGATCCACACATCCCCTGCCTTTCCTAAAACCACCTTGCTCTTCACTTATTCTGCATTCAGTCACTTCCATCCCTCTACCAATCAACATTCTTGCATACGCTTTTCCTGGTGTACTTAACTGACTTATTCTCCTATAATTGTTAACACATCCTTAGCACCTTTTCCTTTGAATAAAGTTACAATCATGTCTTTCACTCAATCCTCAGGCACAATCTTCAGTTTCCATGTTAAATAACTATCAGATGCATCCACTCTATCACACTTTCTTCTTCATTCTTCAGCATTTCATCCACAATCCCATCCACTCCAAGTACCTTTCCTACCTTCAGTCTCATTATTGCCCTTCTTACTTCCCTTTTCGCTATAGGCCCTTGCACTTGTATCATCTTCCTTCCATCCTCCGTACCCTTTAATACATTCATCAGTTCTTTAAAATACTCTTTCAATCTTCCTTTTACTTCCTCCTTTTGATTCAGCAACTCCCCTTCCTTACTTCTCAAATTAACATTTCCATTCTTACATCAACCTCTTTCTTTTTTTCACCTCCTTCCAGTATAGTTTCTTATTATCCCAAAACTGTTCATTTAACTTTCTTACAAAATCTTCATCTACTCTTTCTTTGCTTTCCTCTACCATCTTCTTAAGATTCTGCTTTCATGTTATATATTCTTCCCTCTTCCACTGCTGAACTTCCACTGGTACTGTCCTATCGAGTAATCTACCATATGCCTTTTTCTACTCTTCTACAGAATTTATAATCTCTTTTGTTCACCATGCATAACCCTCTTCATTCTTGTATGTCATGACCTTGTATCCAACTACTAATTCTGCAACCTATAACAGTATTTCTTTAAACATTTTAAACACCTCATTCATACATGACTGCATTCCTACATTCACTGCATCTAAGCTTTCAATTACCTTCCTTTCATACGCCTCCCTGCATTTTTTATTCATCTTCTCGCTTGCCAACACTTTTACCTCTCCATTCTTCCTTACACCATACCTCCACTTTTCCCTAATCCTCATCCCAACAAGAACTGTGACATGATCAGTCTCCAAAGAATTGTCTCACAACTCTAGCATCTGGCACAGCCTTCCTCAATCTTTCATCCACTACCACATAGTCAATCAAAGCCTTTTGCTTTTCTCTTCCATCATTCCTCCTCCATGTATATCTATGGATCATCTTGTGCTGAAAGGAGGTGCTTCCAAGGAATAAACCCCTCTCAGCACAAATATCTACAAGATAACTTCCATTCTCATTTACCCCAGGCACTCCCCACAAAATTTCATCACATTCCACTTTGGCATCCACAATATGACCATGTTTCTCCCATTCTCAAAAGCATTCATACAGTCATTCATATTTCTCTAGAAAAGCTTCATTTCATCCTTACCTCATACAGACGCATATACACATACCCATACATACTTCACATTCCCAATCTTTCCTTCACGCACACATTTTTCAACGCTCCCAGAACTTTCGCCCCCTCCCCCACCCAATGATTCACTTCCAATTCCATGGTTCCATCCACTGCCAAATCCTCTCCCAGATATCTAAAACACTTCACTTCCTCCAGTTTTTCTCCATTCAAACTTACCTCCCAATTGACTTGTCCCTCAACTCTACTGTTCCTAATAACCCTGCTCTTATTCACACTTACTCTCAGCTTTCCTCTTTCACACACTTTACCACTCAGTCACCAGCTTCTGCAGTTTCTCGCCCGAATCAGCCACCAGCACTGTATCATCAGCGAACAACAACTGACTCACTTCCCAAGCTCTCTCATTCACAACAGACTACATACTTGCCCCTCTTTCCAAAACTCTTGCATTCACCTCCCTAACAACCCCATCCATAAACAAATTAAACAACCATGGAGAAATCACGCACCCCTGCCGCAAACCAACATTCACTGAGAACCAATCACTTTCCTCTCTCCCTATACGTACACATGCCTTACATCCTCAATAAAAACTTTTCACTGCTTCCAACAACATACCTCCCACACCATATATTCTTAATACCTTCCACAGAACATCTCTATCAACTCTATCATAAACCTTCTCCAGATTCATAAATGTTACATGCAAATCCATTTCCTTTTCTAAATATTTCTCACATATATTTTTCAAAGCAAACACCTGATCCACACATCCTCTACCACTTCTGAAACCATTCTGCTCTTCCCCAATCTGATGCTCTGTACATGAATACTCAACAAACTTATACCTCTGTAATTTGAGCACTCACTCTTATCCCCTTTGCCTTTGTACAATGGCACTATGCAAGCATTACGCCAGTCTTCAGGCACCTCAAAATGAGTCATTATTATAATGTACCCCGTAGCCATCTCCCGTGCTAGCGAGGTAGCACAAGGAAACAGATGAAAGAATGGCCCAACCCATCCACATACACATGTATATACATACAGGTCCACACATGCACATATACACACCTATATATCTCAATGCACACAGACACATACTCACACAGACACATATACATATACACATGTACATAATTCATACTGTCTGCCCTTATTCATTCCCGTCGCCACCCCACCACATATTGAAATACCAACCCCCTCCTCCTGCATGTGCACGAGGTAGCGCTAGGAAAAGACAACAAAAAAGGGCCACATTCATTCACATTCAGTCTCTAGCTGTCATGTATAATGCACCAAAACCACAGCTCCCTTTCCACATCCAGGCCCCACAGAACTTTCCATAATTTACCCAAGACGCTTCATATGCCCTGGTTCAATCCATTAACAGCACATCAACCCTGGTATACAACATAGTTCCAATTCACTCTATTCCTTGCACGCCTTTCACCCTCCTGCATGTTCAGGCCCCGATCACACAAAATCTTTTTCACTCCATCTTTCCACCTCCAATTTGATCTCCCACTTCTCCTCATTCCCTCCACCTCTGACACATATTTCCTCTTGGTCAATCTTTCCTCACTCATTCTCTCCATGTGACCAAACCATTTCAAAACACCTTCTCCTGCTCTCTCAACCACACTCTTTTTACCACCACACATCTCTCTTACCCTTTCATTACTTACTTGATCAAATCACCTCACACCACATATTGTCCTCAAACATCTCATTTCCAGGACCTCCATCCTCCTCCACACAATTCTATCTATAGCCCACGCCTCGCGACCATATATCATTGTTGGAACCACTATTCCTTCAAACATACCCATTTTTGCTTTCCAAGATCACGTTCTCGACTTCCACATATTCTTCAACGCTCCCAGAACTTTCGCCCCCTCCCCCACCCTATGATTCACTTCCACTTCCATGGTTCCATCCACTGCCAAATCCTCTCCCAGATATCTAAAACACTTCACTTCCTCCAGTTTTTCTCCATTCAAACTTACCTCCAATTGACTTGTCCCTCAACTCTACTGTTCCTAATACCCTGCTCTTATTCACACTTACTCTCAGCTTTCCTCTTTCACACACTTTACCACTCAGTCACCAGCTTCTGCAGTTTCTCGCCCGAATCAGCCTCCAGCACTGTATCATCAGCGAACAACAACTGACTCACTTCCCAAGCTCTCTCATTCACAACAGACTACATACTTGCCCCTCTTTCCAAAACTCTTGCATTCACCCTCCCTAACAACCCCATCCATAAACAAATTAAACAACCATGGAGAAATCACGCACCCCTGCCGCAAACCAACATTCACTGAGAACCAATCACTTTCCTCTCTCCCTATACGTACACATGCCTTACATCCTCAATAAAAACTTTTCACTGCTTCCAACAACATACCTCCCACACCATATATTCTTAATACCTTCCACAGAACATCTCTATCAACTCTATCATAAACCTTCTCCAGATTCATAAATGTTACATGCAAATCCATTTCCTTTTCTAAATATTTCTCACATATATTTTTCAAAGCAAACACCTGATCCACACATCCTCTACCACTTCTGAAACCATTCTGCTCTTCCCCAATCTGATGCTCTGTACATGAATACTCAACAAACTTATACCTCTGTAATTTGAGCACTCACTCTTATCCCCTTTGCCTTTGTACAATGGCACTATGCAAGCATTACGCCAGTCTTCAGGCACCTCAAAATGAGTCATTATTATAATGTACCCCGTAGCCATCTCCCGTGCTAGCGAGGTAGCACAAGGAAACAGATGAAAGAATGGCCCAACCCATCCACATACACATGTATATACATACAGGTCCACACATGCACATATACACACCTATATATCTCAATGCACACAGACACATACTCACACAGACACATATACATATACACATGTACATAATTCATACTGTCTGCCCTTATTCATTCCCGTCGCCACCCCACCACATATTGAAATACCAACCCCCTCCTCCTGCATGTGCACGAGGTAGCGCTAGGAAAAGACAACAAAAAAGGGCCACATTCATTCACATTCAGTCTCTAGCTGTCATGTATAATGCACCAAAACCACAGCTCCCTTTCCACATCCAGGCCCCACAGAACTTTCCATAATTTACCCAAGACGCTTCATATGCCCTGGTTCAATCCATTAACAGCACATCAACCCTGGTATACAACATAGTTCCAATTCACTCTATTCCTTGCACGCCTTTCACCCTCCTGCATGTTCAGGCCCCGATCACTCAAAATCTTTTTCACTCCATCTTTCCACCTCCAATTTGATCTCCCACTTCTCCTCATTCCCTCCACCTCTGACACATATTTCCTCTTGGTCAATCTTTCCTCACTCATTCTCTCCATGTGACCAAACCATTTCAAAACACCTTCTCCTGCTCTCTCAACCACACTCTTTTTACCACCACACATCTCTCTTACCCTTTCATTACTTACTTGATCAAATCACCTCACACCACATATTGTCCTCAAACATCTCATTTCCAGGACCTCCATCCTCCTCCACACAATTCTATCTATAGCCCACGCCTCGCGACCATATATCATTGTTGGAACCACTATTCCTTCAAACATACCCATTTTTGCTTTCCAAGATCACGTTCTCGACTTCCACATATTCTTCAACGCTCCCAGAACTTTCGCCCCCTCCCCCACCCTATGATTCACTTCCACTTCCATGGTTCCATCTGCTGCCAAATCCTCTCCCAGATATCTAAAACACATCACTTCCTCCAGTTTTTCTCCATTCAAACTTACCTCGTAATTGACTTGTCCCTCAACCCTACTGTACCTAATAACCTTGCTCTTATTCACATTTACTCTCAGCTTCCTTCTTTCACACACTTTACCAAACTCAGTCACCAGCTTCTACAGTTTCTCACCCAAATCAGCCACCAGTGCTGCATCACCAGCGAACAACTGACTCACTTCCCAAACTCTCTCATCCACAAAAATTGCATACTCGCCCCTCTTTCCAAAACTCTTGCATTCACCTCCATAACAACCCCATCCATAAACAAATTAAACAACCATGGAGACATCACGCACCCCTGCCGCAAACCAACATTCACTGAGAACCAATCACTTTCCTCTCTTCCTACACGTACACATGCCTTACATCCTCGATAAAAACTTTTCACTGCTTCTAACAACTTGCTTCCCACACCATATATTCTTAATACCTTCCACAGAGCATCTCTATCAACTCTATCATATGCCTTCTCCAGATCCATAAATGCTACATACAAATCCATTTGCTTTCCTAAGTATTTCTCACATACAGTCTTCAAAGCTAACACCTGATCCACACATCCTCTACCACTTCTGAAACCACACTGCTCTTCCCCAATCTGATGCTCTGTACATGCTTTCACCCTCTCAATCAATACCCTCCCATATAATTTACCAGGAATACTCAACAAACTTATACCTCTGTAATTGGAGCACTCACTTTTATCCCCTTTGCCTTTGTACAATGGCACTATGCAAGCATTCCGCCAATCTTCAGGCACCTCACCATGAGTCGTACATCCATTAAATAACCTTACCAACCTGTCAACAATACAGTCACCCCCTTTTTTTAATAAATTCTACTGCAATACCATCCAAACCCACTGCCTTGCCAGCTTTAATCTTCCACAAAGCTTTTACTACCTCTTCTCTGTTTACTAAATCATTCTCCCTAACCCTCTCACCTTGCACACCACCTCGACCAAAACACCCTATATCTGCCACTCTATCATCAAACACATTCAACAAACCTTCAAAATACTCACTCCATCTCCTTCTCACATCACCACCACTTGTTATCACCTCCCCATTTGCCCCCTTCACACAAGCCCCCATTTGTTCCCTTGTCTTACGCACTTTATTTATCTCCTTCCAAAACATCTTTTTCATTCTCCCTAAAATTCAATGATACTCTCTCACCCCAACTCTCATTTGCCCTCTTTTTCACCTTTCTCGTTTTTTCTATACATCTCCCAGTCATTTGCATTATTTCCCAGAAAAAATTGTCTAAATGCCTCTCTCTTCTCTTTCACTAATAATCTTACTTCTTCATCCAACCACTCACCACCCTTTCTAATCAACCCACCTCCCACGCTTCTCATGCCACAAGCATCTTTTGCGCAAGCCATCACTGCTTCCCTAAATACATCCCATTCCTCCCCCCCTCCCCTTACGTCCTTTGTTCTCACCTTTTTCCATTCTATACTCAGTCTCTCCTCGTACTTCCTCACACTAGTCTCCTTTCCAAGCTCACTTATTCTTACCACTCTTTTCACCACAACATTCTCTCTTCTTTTCTGAAAACCTCGACAAATCTTCACCTTCGCCTCCACAAGATAATGATCAGACATCCCTCCAGTTGCACCTCTCAGCACATTAACATCCAAAAGTCTCTCTTTCACTTGCCTATCAATTAACACGTAATCCAATAATGCTCTCTGGCCATCTCTCCTACTTACATAGGTATACTTATATATATATATATTTTTTTTTTTTATACTATTCGCCGTTTCCCGCGATAGCGAGGTAGCGTTAAGAACAGAGGATTGGGCCTTTTTTTGGAATATCCTCACCTGGCCCCCTCTGTTCCTTCTTTTGGAAAAAAAAAAAAAAAAAAAAAAAAAGAGGGGAGGATTTCCAACCCCCCGCTCCCTCCCCTTTTAGTCGCCTTCTACGACACGCAGGGAATACGTGGGAAGTATTCTTAATCCCCTATCCCCAGGGATAACTTATATATATATCTCTCTTTTTAAACCAGGTATTGCCAATCACAAGTCATTTTTCAGCACATAAATCTACAAGCTCTTCACCATTTCCATTTACAACACTGAACACCTTATGTACACCAATTATTCCCTCAACTGCCATATTACTCACCTACGCATTCAAATCACCCATCACTATAACCTGGTCTCAAGCATCAAAACTACTAACACACTCACTCAGCTGCTCCCAAAACACTTGCCTCTCATGATCTTTCTTCTCATGCCCTGGTGCATATGCACCAATAATCACCCATCTCTCTCCATCAACATTCAGTTTTACCCATATCAATCTAGAGTTTATTTTCTTACACCCTATCACATACTCCTACCACTCCTGTTTCAGGAGTAGTGCTACTCCTTCCCTTGCTCTTGTCCTCTCACTAACCCCTGACTTTACTCCCAAGACATTCCTAAACCACTCTTCCCCTTTCCCCTTGAGCTTCGTTTCACTCAGAGCCAAAACATCCAGGTTCCTTTTCTCAAACATACTACCTATCTCTCCTTTTTTCCCATTTTGGTTACATCCACACACATTTAGACACCCCAATCTGAGCCTTCGAGAAGGATGAGCACTCCCCACGTGACTCCTTCTTCTGTTTTCCCTTTTAGAAAGTTAAAATACAAGGAGGGGAGGGTTTCCAGTCCCCCGCTCCCATCCCTTTTAGTCGCCTTCTACGACACATGAGGAATGTGTGGGAAGTATTCTTGCAGAGCTAATAGCAACTTACCCCCACATCAAATACTCTAAAGACCTTCCACAAAGCATCTCTATCAACTGTATCATATGCCTTCTCTAGATCCATAAATGCTACATACAAATTCATCTGTTTTTCTAAGAATTTCTCACTGAAGCAGGGGACAGCAATGCTGTATATGTTGATATGTATATGTGTGTGTCTGGGCGTTTATGTGCATAACAATGTATATGAGTAGATGGGTCATTCTTCCTCCGTTTCCTGGCACTACCTCACTGACGTGGTAAAGAGCAATTATGTATAATGATAATAATAATAATAGTAATTTTCACACACATTCTTCAATGCAAACACCTGATCCATACATCCTCTACCACTTCTGAAACCACACAGCTCCTCTCCTATCTGATGCTCTGTACATGCCTTCACCCTCTCAATCAATTCCCTCCCTTATAATTTCCCAGCAATACTCAACAAATTTATGGCTCTGTAGTCTGAACACTCATTTTCATCCCCTCTGCATTTGCACAATGGCACTATGCATGAATTCTGCCAATCCTCAGGTGCTTCACCATGATCCATACATACAATGAATATCCTTACCAACCAATCAACGACAAAGTCACCCACCTTTCTTAATAGATTTTACCGCAATACCATCCAAACCTGCCTCCTTGCCAGATTTCATCTTATGCAAAGCTTTAACTACCTCTTCTCTCTTAGCCAAACCATTCTCCCGTACACTCTCATTTCACACACCACCCCAATCAAAACATCCTACATCTGTCAACCTATTATCAAACACATTCAACAAACATTCAAAATACTCATTCCATCTCCTCACTTCATCAATACCTGTCATTACTTTCCCCCTTACCTCATTCATCGATATTCCTATCTGTTCTCTTGTCTTAAACGTTACTTACCTCCTTCCAAAACATCTTATTCTTCCTAAAGTTTAATGATACTCTCTCACCCCAACTCTCATTTGCCCTCTTTTTCAACCTTGTACTTTCCTCTTGACCTTCTACCGCTTTCTTTTATCATATCCTAATCGTCTGCACTCCTACCTTGTAAGTATTATCCAAACAACTCTCTTTTCTGTTTCATTAACAACTTTACTTCTTCATCCCACGACTCATTACCCTTTCTAATCTGCCCACCTCCCAACTTTCTCATGCCACATGCATCTTTTGCACATACCATCACTGCCCCCCTAAATACGTCCCATTCCTCACCCACTCCCCTCATTATCTGCTTTCACCTTTTGCCTTTCTACACTTAATCTCTCCTGGTACTCCCTCACACAAGTCTCCTTTCCAAGCTCACTGACTTTCACCTCTCTCTTCTCCCCAACATTCTCTCTTCTTTTTTTGAAAATCTTTACATCACTTCACCTTTTTGAAAATCTTTACATCACTTCACCTTTGCCTCCACAAGATAGCGATGAGACATCCCTAGAGCTGCTCCTTCAGCAAATCAACATCCAAAAGTCTCTCTTTTATATGCCTGTCAACTAACATGTAACCCAATAATGCCCTTTGACCATCTGTCCTACTCAAATACATATACTTATGTATATCTCTCTTTTTGAACCAGGTATTCCCCATCACCAGTCTTTTTTCAGCACAAAAATCCATAATCTCTTCACCATTTCCATTCACAACACCGAATACCCCATGTACAGCAATTGTACCCTCAACTTGCCACATTACACACCTTTACATTTAACTCACCCATCACTAATACCTGGTCTCGAGCGCCAAATATAATCTAATAGTCTTTTCCTTATTAGGGGCAAACACAGCGGAGCGGTTAGCATTCCTGACTACTATCCAAAGGTCCTGGGTTTGAGTCCTGGCTGTTGGAGGATATCATGTGATCTATGAAGTGCACATTCACATGCACTATATTTGTGTTCATATACCTTAGCATCTGTACAGTAAAGTTCTGTAAAATGCTAGCAGTTGGTAATTTTAAGCCTAATGGGATTTGAACAGTCTAGACCTGACTGCTCATGGATGTGAGATGAAGGGTATTCGGTTACTAGTGACTGAATAGTCATTTCCCTATCAGTGGCAATCATAGCCAAGCACTTAGCATTCCTGACTACCACGCAAAGGTCCTGGATTTGAGTCCTGGTACTTAAAGGGTACACATGTATCAAAAAGCCACAGTGACATCACACAACTCTGCCTCACACCTACATGTATACTAAAACTTTCACTCAACTCTCCATCCACTCTTACACATGCATTTGCTCCACTGTAGAAAGCTTGCACACCATCCAATAGTTGTCCCTCTATTCCATACATCCTTAACACATCCTATAGAGCATTCCACCCAACTCTGGCAAACACTATAGCTAGATACTTTTCCACAGTCATCTTCACCACAAAAATTGCTCCTCACTTATTCAGCACTGTTATTTCCATCACTCCATCAATGTTGAAAATAACTATGGAAAAATATCTAGTATCTTTTACACATCTGGAAAAAGCGTATGACAGTCATTTGGTATGCCATATGGGATAAATTAAGAATACATAGGGTTGGGAGACAATGGTAAGACAGTGTGAAAGCCTTCTCTATAGCAGGAAAAGCAAGTGTAAAAGCAGACTGAGAATTGAACAAAAGTCTCAGTATACATGTGGGTGTGAAGAAGGGCTCTATGGTGCCACCATGGCTTTTTAATGTTAATATGGATGAAGTGATAACAAAGATTTAGGCAAAACAAGAGAAAAGGTGTGCAGATATGGAGTGTGGCAGTGAAGTAAGTTTCAATACATGAAATCAAACTTCCCCCCCTGTATACTCAAACAGGTTATCAAAGATGAAAATGGACTGAATAAAAGAGTCACATTAACACACACAAAAACTAAACGAATGGTGAATGGGCTGATTACATTCTCAGAGAAAGTGAATATTCTATTCCAAGAATCATTATGACCGAGACTACACACCATAGCTAAACCACAAGAGGTAAATTACTCCTCCATGTAGTTTTAAGGTAGAATTCACTGCCAAAAAGAACAGTGACACCTATTCTTCAAATATTATGTGAAACAGAAAAAAGTCTACGCATATTATCACTAAACAGTACATTCATGAACATAGTAACAACAGTAACAGCCATATAATTCTGCAGATAATATCACAAGGTGTAGAATGCAAATAATTCCAATTATAAGCCATTTCACAAAAGAAAAGTTAAACATGTTATACTATATTCCTTTAACTCTATTCTGTCTAGTCCTTCAAGACAATTCCTTCTAAAAATATGAATTTCTTAGCTATTTCATACAATACAAGTGGACTTACCTTAGAAGCATGACAGACAGAGCTACAATTCCATACGCCATTAGAGTTCCAATGCTCATCATGTCTATCAGGGAGCTTAAGTCAAATACTAAAGCCATGAGACCTATAAGGTTTCAAAGGGTAAATACATCTTTTATTAGTAAACTCCAAAAACATAAAAAGTAATACAGTTTATCAGTACAGCTTTAATACAGAAACTATCAACAATGCTCTTCACTAAAATCCAAGTTAAAAAATTCAAGTTATGAATATTCAAAGATAATAATTCAAGTAGCACAGTGGCCATGTTAAATAATGGAAAGCCTAATCTGACATACTCTTAAAAGATGAAGTTCAAGAAAGGGAAGCAAACAGAAAAGAATGAATTAGAATCTATCTTTTCTAAACACCCACCTACTGATTTGAAGAAATGCCTTGTGTAAGATGAAGTGTGGCAAAATAGTTTGAGTGCAGGGAATTGCAGTTAAAAGGGTTAGCAGTTTTACTGGCTGGTTAGTCAGGATTTTTAATGCATGTACGGCTCCAGGTGAGGTGCCTGAGGATTGGCAGAATGGCTGTATTGTGCCAATGAATTAAGGCAAGGGGAGAAATATCAAAAGATACTAAATACAAGTTTATTGAGTATGATAATCTGACAAGTTGTATGGTGACTAAGAGGGTATTGATGTGCAAAGATCATCAGACTGGGGAGGAACAATGTGGTTTCAGAAGTCACTGAGGATGTGTAGCCCAAGCATATGCTTTCAAGAATTGGTATTACAAATGCTAGAAGACATAGAAAGATTTTTTTTTTTTTTTTTTTTTTTTTTTTTTTATACTTTGTCGCTGTCTCCCGCGTTTGCGAGGTAGCGCAAGGAAACAGACGAAAGAAATGGCCAAAACCCCCCCCCCCCATACACATGTACATACACACGTCCACACACGCAAATATACATACCTACACAGCTTTCCATGGTTTACCCCAGACGCTTCACATGCCTTGCTTCAATCCACTGACAGCACGTCAACCCCTGTATACCACATGACTCCAATTCACTCTATTTCTTGCCCTCCTTTCACCCTCCTGCATGTTCAGGCCCCGATCACACAAAATCTTTTTCACTCCATCTTTCCACCTCCAATTTGGTCTCCCTCTTCTCCTCGTTCCCTCCACCTCCGACACATATATCCTCTTGGTCAATCTCTCCTCACTCATTCTCTCCATGTGCCCAAACCATTTCAAAACACCCTCTTCTGCTCTCTCAACCACGCTCTTTTTATTTCCACACATCTCTCTTACCCTTACGTTACTTACTCGATCAAACCACCTCACACCACACATTGTCCTCAAACATCTCATTTCCAGCACATCCATCCTCCTGCGCACATCTCTATCCATAGCCCACGCCTCGCAACCATACAGCATTGTTGGAACCACTATTCCCTCAAACATACCCATTTTTGCTTTCCGAGATAATGTTCTCGACTTCCACACATTTTTCAAGGCTCCCAAAATTTTCGCCCCCTCCCCCACCCTATGATCCACTTCCGCTTCCATGGTTCCATCCGCTGACAGATCCACTCCCAGATATCTAAAACACTTCACTTCCTCCAGTTTTTCTCCATTCAAACTCACCTCCCAATTGACTTGACCCTCACCCCTACTGTACCTAATAACCTTGCTCTTATTCACATTTACTCTCAACTTTCTTCTTCCACACACTTTACCAAACTCAGTCACCAGCTTCTGCAGTTTCTCACATGAATCAGCCACCAGCGCTGTATCATCAGCGAACAACAATCGACTCACTTCCCAAGCTCTCTCATCCCCAACAGACTTCATACTTGCCCCTCTTTCCAGGACTCTTGCATTTACCTCCTTTACAACCCCATCCATAAACAAATTAAACAACCATGGAGACATCACACACCCCTGCCGCAAACCTACATTCACTGAGAACCAATCACTTTCCTCTCTTCCTACACGTACACATGCCTTACATCCTCGATAAAAACTTTTCACTGCTTCTAACAACTTGCCTCCCACACCATATATTCTTAATACCTTCCACAGAGCATCTCTATCAACTCTATCATATGCCTTCTCCAGATCCATAAATGCTACATACAAATCCATTTGCTTTTCTAAGTATTTCTCACATACATTCTTCAAAGCAAACACCTGATCCACACATCCTCTACCACTTCTGAAACCGCACTGCTCTTCCCCAATCTGATGCTCTGTACATGCCTTCACCCTCTCAATCAATACCCTCCCATATAATTTACCAGGAATACTCAACAAACTTATACCTCTGTAATTTGAGCACTCACTCTTATCCCCTTTGCCTTTGTACAATGGCACTATGCACGCATTCCGCCAATCCTCAGGCACCTCACCATGAGTCATACATACATTAAATAACCTTACCAACCAGTCAACAATACAGTCACCCCCTTTCTTAATAAATTCCACTGCAATACCATCCAAACCTGCTGCCTTGCAGAAAGATTTGCATGAGATATTTATGGATCTGCAAAATAAGCAAGATAGGGATGATGGATATGCCTTTTGGGAGGTGTTACGAATATAAGGCTTGGGAGAAAAGCTACCAAAAGCAGTGAGGAGTTTCTGTCAAGAGAGTAAGGCATGCGTATGATCAGTAAAAGGAAAGAGTGGGTGGTCTCAGGTGATGGTGAGTCTGCAGAAAGGATGTTTGATGTCACCATGGCTGTTTATTCTTTTTATGTATGGAGTGGTGAAAGAGGTAAATGTTAGGGTAAATGCCGAAAGGAAGCAACTGGGCATTTAAAGCGATAGGTTGGATTCATGTCTGTCTGGGGTTAAAAGGGTGAATGAAGATTTCTGTGGAGATGCAAACATTCTGTTCTGGGTGAGCCACTGATCCGATTGTGTTATGCAGTTTTGCAAGTTTATCATTCTTACTGTGGTGTCAGGGTGCTGTGATGTGATTGTAAAGTCATAAGCATATGAGAGGACACTCATGCTATGGTCTAAAGGAAGTAATAGGAGGTCATGTAGGAAGAGACTGAAGAGGGTTGAGTTAAGAAATGCTCCTAGGGGAGCTATACTTTAAAGCTTAAGGGTTTTTGAGGTGAAGCCTTTTTGGCTGGGAAGCCAGCTATGAGGTTAGCCAATCACAGAGTGTATATGATCATGAACACAGGGCCTGGCCAAATAGAAGCTGGTGCACACATTACCTGCCATAAATAATACCAGGAGAGTAGATATGGTATATGAATGCCATATAGAACATTTGCAAATCCTATAGATAAGGCAATTATATAATACACCAAACCCTAATTAAATCTGGCTAAATCAAACAAGAAAACATATTGATGGTTGGGTGGCTGTGATCCAAGGATATACAGACAGGCCCATACTGATAGCCAGGGGACTGTCATTGATGTCGTTGTAGAGCAGAGGTTGTTGACTGGGATAGTAGACCTAGACTGAGCCATAGGTCATTACTGATGAAAAAGTAGCTAATAATGGGAAAGAGGCATTTGCATGACCAGAAGTTTGGGGTTAAGAAGTTTCTAGCCCTCACATGCAAGAGAAACTCTTTTATGGCACACAGGATGAACTGAACCTGAAGAGTATGCATGGCAGTTTACATGGAGAATATACTGGAGTAATGCAAGTTAATTCAGTATTGCACAAACAAAGATAGGCAGGTCTGACAAGAATGCTGACTAATACGAAATTAACAATGTAAATCAATTTCCCTAGGTCACCATGATAAAGGAAATGCAACCAAAGCAGGGAATGATGAAATTTGAGGGTATATGGATATGGAAAAGTAATATATTACAAAGAGAGAGATAATGTTATGTAGCTTTGCCTAAAGGTAGAGAAGTGTGAAGAAATATGAAACTGCTTCAGTGAGGTATGTTGGAATATGTGCTGCAAAAAAAAAGTAAGAAAGTAGGTGGAGGGAAAGAGTATGCTTGCAAAAGACAAGCAACTGTGATGATATATAAGAAGTAGTTCAATATGGTGATTACCTGTGTGTTACTACTGTACACAAGGAAATGAAAAATATTACTTACCAGCAAGGAGGCCTGAGAGAACAGTTGCAATGACAGGCGTATGAAAGACCCTGTTGATTTTGGATAAAGTGCGGAACAACAATCCATCATCAGCCATTGCAAATATTATTCGAGGAAGAGGAAACATAGCACCAAACAAGCTGTAAAGGATATCATAAGATCACACATATGCACATATCTTGATACTAGAAAACATTTTTCTATATCAAAACACATAGTCTGAACAATGCAGCATAAAGGATTATGTAGTGACATGATAAATATCTTAACAATGCAAATTCTACGTCAAGCCACAGCATCTCAATAAACTGTCTAACTTACTAATGCAATGAAATCAAAGGTGTTCCCTGGATGAACTTATCTATGCTATCATCAGTGCAAAACCTATACAAACCTTTTAAAAAATCTACATGAAAAGGAGTTTTCTTTACCACTGCTTTAAGTCATTTCCTGCGTGCTAAAGAACAAGCATAATTCCTCAAATACTTCATCCGCTGACCATCTCCATACATTTAGTGGAATGTAAAAGACTAATACAAGTTTATGCAGATAACATTTGCTTTTTGAGGAGATGGAAATTGATATCTATTTGCACTACCAGCTATTGAAAAACATGAAACAAAAATGGATTGTTAGTGTGAATAAAGAAAAACAAAAAAAAGACAAGAAGAAAACTGTCAGAAACAAAAAGTGATAAAACACAGAAAAATGAAACATTACTAGTCTTTGAAGGATACTATAGTTTTTAAAAGTATCTAGCACACCATCAAGTGGGACTAATGTATGGTTTGAAGGAAAATGGGAAAAGGGGCAATAACTTTTTCTAACAATCATGCTCCCATGAGTGTCCTTAACTGACAAACTGACAGTTGGACCCTGTTACTGTAAGTAAAAGCAAGGGGTAGCAATGCTGTTTCCTGAGATTTCTAATAGCTTACACTTGAACAACAGAAGAAAGACAACCAATTACCTCCATAGGAATGACCAAAGAAGTATATTCCAGAAAGGTTTTCAAAAATAGGCCAAAAGCCTGAAAAGGGATACTTTGAGGGCACTCTTAAAAAGGCAGTAGTATTGCTTGCCTTATAATTGTCATACAGGAAGCTAAAAAGGAAGTCTGAAAAAAAAGTTTCTGTAACTTCCATGGCCTTACAAAAGTCAAGGATAGTCTACAAGGTTTATCAAGCTGACTGGTATCTTCATCCACAAAGTGCAACCAGCACTATCAATCCTGTGAGAATAATGGTCTCAAAGAAAAAGAAAACTCCCTTCCCAATGATCAAGCTAAGGGAGCCTTTCATTTACTCTAATGCCAGTCAAGGTCAATAGGACAACCCAAACAAGGGAGGTTTGACTGTCATATGTCTGACATCTAGTGGCACAACCCTAAGGTGGAAATCTGTACTTTACCCTGGGAAAACACCTTTCTAATCTCTGTATGTTTATTCCCCCTATAAGGGGTCTGTATATTGAAAGCCTCCACAGGAAAGCAAACCTTGATAGGACTGAGAAGTGATGATTATAAGCTGGGAGGCAATACATTTAGCAAATAACCATACAGTTAACCTTGTGTATACATCTCATATATGTATACCAAGTACACACAAGTTCTCAGTAGTGTTTATGAACACTATCAAATCTCTTTGATTCATATGAATGTCCATTATACAATACTCATAATATCAGCTATGTCAGACAAGGATACTTATCCATGTTAAGATGGAAGATGACCTGGAAGTGTCCAGCTGCTGCAGTTAATGAACTAAGCTCTCTGTTTATCTGAGAAATAGCAAGGTATAACACAACCGATGACCTAGGGACTACAGCATCATTGCTGTTACTTGGTGGACCAGGCCAGGCCCTCCTTACCAAACAGTTGATTAACAAAAAGTGATAGTAGTATTTCTCATGAGTAAATAGGAGGATTCTTACCTCCGGTGGTTTGAAATATCTTTCATGGTTCACGGGAAATGATTCCAGAATGGAAAAAAGATTTTATGACAAAAAATTATATTTATCAGATTATTTTATGACAAAAAATTCTATTTATCAGATTAATATACGTAGCATGGATTTATGACAAGTCTGAAGGGGGTTAAACATCATTACATAAGAATCTTTAAACAACATCAGAAATATTCATAAGAAGTTAGACAAGAACGAAAATTGAATGTATCAAATGCATTAAAATTGTGATATCAAATTCAGCAGACACACTTTAGTTTGAAATCTAATTGCCCAATCTCTAAAACATTTAATCATCACAAAAGAAAGACATGGAAGCATTCTGAACAGCAACAGGAATGCAAAAAATGCCCTCTAAAGTGGAGAGCAACTAGCATAACTATAAATCAATATGCTGTTCAGCTAATATGAAATGGTTTTAATCCAAGACAAAGCAACAATCATGTGCAAAGTTCTAGGAGTTTCCATTGCATGATGACTCCTCTCAAACTTGCTACTGTACGGTGATCCACATTCTGAAAAGTTTGCATTACGTTATATGAAAATAAACCTTATTATGATCCCTTGATTCAAAATGAAACGTAAAAGCTGTAGTGACACTACCCTTGTATAATGTCTGCAAACCTTACAGAAGATAATAGCCACTTTGTGGTCTTCTCATAAAACTGTTAGACAGTCTGTGTGTTTGATGCTAAAAGACCTGATGGTTTATACCAAGGAATGAAGAAAGAAGACTCTAAATGTTGATTTCAGTGCTGAACTGTCCATTAGAACAAGCTGTTAGGGATCTATGGAAATAATTAAACACCAAAGAGGTAAAAACAGAGGCAACAATAAGGGAGAATATCACAGTTCTGGATGTATAAATAAACTTCATTGCTTTGAATTAAATGAAATCTCACCTTGCAGAAAATCCAAACAGAGCACCAACACTAACAATCCACTTGGCAGTTTCCCATCCAAAGTACTGAAAAAGGTACACTAATGGAGCATCTACATCCTGAAAAATATGAAAAGAGAATGAGGAGTTGAGTTGTCACCCATACTGTCAAACAACTGTGAGTTTATATGAAAAATAAAAATTATGGTAACCTATCAGTCCTGCAGCAATGCTTAGGGATCTGGTGTACACATTACCAAACTTCAAACTATCCCTTCAAGAATAATTCTAAACTTTCTTTTAAAAATCCTCACTTTTTTCTTTTTCTTTGCATGACCACTATTAATGCCTAATCATATGTAACATCTAAATCAAAATATAATCTGCAGTCTTCAATATTCAGAGAATTGTGCAAACCTACAGAAAAAATACAAAAATTCTAAGTTGTAAAGAAATTAATTTATGGAATTTTTACCTATATGAATATAAAAAAAAGATAATTTATTACGAGATACAAATTTAGCAATGTTCTATAGTGCACATTATAAAGGAAAACAATAAATGGTTTTGAAAGCTGAAAATCCTTTTCTCTCCAAGGCAGTGTCCAGAAATTATGAAACATTCCTCTGGGAAAATCAGGTCAATATCATTCCTACCCTCCAAAAAATTAGTGAGGAAGCTCTCTCACTCATCTGCCATCACTAAATTACCAAAACCTTTTATCATCTATTTGGGCTCACTTTCAGCCAATCAGTGACCACCAAGCTAACGTAACCAACCCAACAGGTCCCATTTACTCAAAACCTCACAATGCACAGATCTAGGCAACAACTCACAGTAGTCACCAAGGTACAGAGAACAAATGAAATGAAAGGGTCAGCAGAGTAAGAATAACAGGAAAAACTGCTGAGACACTGTTCCAGAGAGAAAAGGTTTCTTCAACCTTCAAAACTTACATTTCTTTCCTCTATGTTATGTCCCACAAGCAAGCATGCATAACCATATGATGGACAAAGTTTAAATAAAATCAGGAGTGCACAGGAAATCAACTCTCTGGGAGTAGGAATCTCCAGACCTACACAGACTAGATCTACCATGATCCAAACTAAGGTACCACTTAAAAAGGTAGGAGAAAAGACCCAAAGACTTGATTGAGCCATCAAGACTAATTTCTTGACCCGCGTAGCTATAAAGGATTTCTTGGGCAATCTCCAGTGAAATTCAATAGATTTTGAAGTGGATGATAGAGGGACAAATAATAATTATAATGGAATCTTTCTTGGCTAAAAAACTTGGTAAAGCTTTATCTCCATTCACAGGAGTTCATCATGAGAAACAGGAAGATTCTTTTGTCTGAACATAGTAAGTAATTCTAAAACTCTTCTTCTGCAGTCCAAAGCTGTAAGGCTCACTAATGAGTGTGGTATGTAAGGCTCTGATAAAGGTTATTAGAAAGCAAATGGGTAAAGTTATCTGAGGAAAAATTTCGTAAGTGAGAGACAGCATGCATTTAGGGAAAGGTCATGTGTAACTAACCTCTTAGACTTATATGAGAGAGTGAAATCAGTCCTGAACAAAAGGGAAGGTTGGGTGGACTGTCTGTGTCTATCTATCTATCTATCTATATCTCTTACCCCTGTTCCCTCTGAGAACTACCATCAAGGGGTGGCCATGGCAAAAGAGTCTTCACTTATCCCTGCCTCAAACCTTCATGCATCCTAAAACTTTTGCTAAGCTCTCTATCCTAACTTACACACGCTTTACACCAACAGTTGTCCCCCTATACCATATATACACTTAACACATCCCACAAAGCATTCCACTCAGTTCTGTCATATGCTTTGTCCATATCCATAAAAGCTGCATGCAATTTCTTACCTTTCGCTAAATACTGTTTCATGGTCATCTTTACCAAAAAATCTAATCCACACATCACTCTGTCAATTAATATTCTTCCATAAATGTCTCCCAGGACATTAACAGACTTTATTTGTTTTATTTATTTTGCTTTGTCACTGTCTCCCGCGTTAGCGAGGTAGCGCAAGGAAACAGACGAAAGAATGGCCCAACCCACCCACATACACATGTATATACATACACGTCCACACACGCAAATATACATACCTAAACATCTCGATGTACACATATATATACATACACAGACATATACATATATACACATGTACATAATTCATACTGTCTGCCTTTATTTATTCCCATCGCCACCTCGCCACACATGGAATAACAACCCCCTCCCCCCTCATGTGTGCGAGGTAGCGCTAGGAAAAGACAACAAAGGCCCCATTCGTTCACATTCAGTCTCTAGCTGTCATGTAATTAACAGACTTATTCCCCTATAATTGCTACATACATCCTGAACACCTTTTCCTTTGAATAGAGGAACAATAATAGCTTTCACCCAATCCTAAGGCACAACCTTCTGTTTCCATGCTAAATCACATAAAAGATGCATCCACTCTATTACACTTTCTTCTCCATATTTCAGCATTTCAGATGTAATCCCATCCACTCCATCCTCATTATTGCCCCTATTACCTTCCTTTTTGCTATAGGCCCTTACACGTGTATTCTCTTCCTTCCCTCCTCCATACCCATGCATGTAACAACTGCTGCCTCTCCTTCTACATTCATCAGTTCTTCAAAATACTCTTTCCATCTTTCTTTCACTTCCCATTTTGAATCAGCAATTCCCCTTCTTCCTACTTCTCATATCAACATTTCCACTCTTACATCCACCTCTTTCCTTTTTCCCCTCCTTCCAATACAGTCTCTAATTATCCACAGACTTTTCTCTTACCTCTTTTCCAAAATCTTCATCTACTCTTTCTTTGCTTTCCTCTATCAGCTTCTTATTATTTCTCTTACATATCTTGTATTCTTCCCTCCTCCTTTGCTGAACTTCCACTGGTACATTCCTACTGAGCAATCTCCAATATGCTTTTTCCTACTCTTCCAAAGCATTTCTAATCTCTTCTGTCCATCATGCATTGCCCTTTTTATTCCTGTATCAAACTACCTTGTATCCAACTACTGAATCTACACACTTTACTAGTATTTCTCTAAACATTATAAACACATCTTTCACACATGACTGCATTCCTACATCTACTGCACTTCCATCTAAGATTTCAGTTACCTTCATTTCTTATTCCTCCCTGTATTTTTCCTGATTCATCTTTTCGCTTGCCAACACTTTTACCTCTCCATTCTTCCTAGTTGTCCTGCTCTGCTCGATCAATCACATGCTTCAACTGCGGCAAAGTTGGCCATCTGAAGAAGTGCTGCAGGAGCAGAAAGGATTCTGCACTGACCATCAGCAGTCATGCAACCTCCACTGTCATCACACCTCTGTCAGAGATCTCAAAAGCTGTGACAATAGTCAACATCCATCGATCGTCCCAGCCTACCACAGACGTGACTGTTGCTTGGGTTAGTGGCAAGGAGGTGCACTCAACCTCAGCTGTGGCATACACAAGTGCCCAGGTATGCATCGCTGGCCTGTCACTGCTAACTCACTGGGTATTAGGCCTGTGCAGTTACAGGTGCTTCGGGTCAACTAAATGCCAGATCAACTTGGGGAAATGCTTCACATGACAGGAAATCTACCTCATCCAGTTGGCAAAGCAATTGTACATCTCTCTGTCAGCCTGTAAGGCACTGGGGCTGGTACCTGATACCTTTTCCCAAAGTACCTCACCCGCTTCCCTACTGTGAGTCAGTAAGGCAGTCACCAGTTCAGCATTCAACACCACAGAGCATCGTGTGAATCTTGCAACACCCATGCCCCATCCCTGCCACAGGAGACCATGAAGCTCACCCCACCCCCCAACAACCCATTTCAGCACACCATTGCCGAAATGTTCTAGTCGGAGAGCCACACCAACAGGGTGGCTTGTGGTGGCCTATTTCCTTAATGGCACAACCTCCCATAAAATCCAGACACAGCTCAGGAGGTACTTCACCTTTTGTGGAGCCCCCAAACAGATGTCCATGGATGGTGGAACCAACCCAGTGAGTGCAGAGATGGACACCTTCAAGAACTGGGGTGTGTGTGTGTGTGTGTGTGTGTGTGTGTGTGTGTGTGTGTGTGTGTGTGTGTGTGTGTGTGGCTTGGTACGTTTGTCATCTGCCCAGTACAATGACAGGGCTGAAGTGGCAGTCAAAAAGTAAAGAGAATCATCAGACAACAAGTCTTCAAGAGGCAGTCTTGAAAATGACAAAGCAACCCTGGCCATCCCACAGTTTGTAAATACTCTCCAAAAAATAAACAAATCACTGGCTCAGTTGGCCATGGGCAGGAAGCTTCGCGACGGGTTGCCATGGCCAAACAACACCTGCTGATGGATCGGCATTGGTGTTACACACTACGAAGGAAGCAACAGATGGCAGAGGCACAGGAAGCAGGGGTTGCATGCGGCACCCTTAGGAGGTAACCACCCCTCATAAAAGGTTCCCATGTCCACATCCAGAGCCAGGCCTCTAGCCTATGGGACCAGACAGGTATGGTTACGGAGGTGCTTCCACATAGCCAGTACACTGTCA
The DNA here is from genome assembly GCF_036320965.1 of Panulirus ornatus. Taxonomy (NCBI): domain Eukaryota; kingdom Metazoa; phylum Arthropoda; class Malacostraca; order Decapoda; family Palinuridae; genus Panulirus; species Panulirus ornatus. The sequence goes on from NC_092282.1 coordinate 15,437,803, forward strand.
AGCTAGATGGTAGTGGCCACCTGTCGCTGAGGAACAGAAGGCATTTGAAGTCTGTGGCGATATTGGTGAGTAGTGCACCTTCACACTAACCAGAAAGCACCCCATCCCTGTGCCCATTGCACATGAGCAACCCATGCCTACTCAGGTATCCAGTCGCCCCAGCAGAAGGGAGATGCGCCCAGGATGAATGGATGATATGATACTTGAAGTGTCATTTAACTCCTAGCCCTGTGTATTTCTTTTGTGTTGTTTATGCTTTTTTTAATGTATTATCTTAGGAGGGGTGCTGGATAGTTGGACTGTATGATATGTTGGGCAGAGGCTGGCAGCATGGAGACTATCTAGCACTTTTTATAGAGATCTAATGCCTAAATTTCATATTTAGCACCTTAACGCATTTTTTGTACCTTTCTTTCTTTTAATCTAGTACCAAACATGGTGTTATTTCAATATATGAGGAAATTAAAACAATAATGTTAGTGTGATTTGGGAACTCTTTTTATATGCTGAAGGCACCAGCCATGGACAAAAGTCCACATCAAGGCCGGGCCTTAACTAAAATATAGAGAATTATGAAACGGAAAAAGAAAAGACAAGGGAAAGTATCTATGAACTTTTTTGAAAGTGAAAGACCTTTCTTTTGAAATGTGCCAGGTCATAGTTATTGGGAAAGACATGAGAAGGTAGAGAGTTCTAAAGCTTCAACATGTAAAGAAAGAAGCTGGTATGAAAATGTGAGTTGCCAATGGCCACACAATAATCATTTGATGCAGCGGCTTACCAAGTGTTCTAGCTTGTGGTGGGGGCACCGAAGTGACCAGCTCTCTGAAGCAAAAACCAAAGTAATACTTATATAAAACAGGGATAGTGACCCAACACTGCACCATAGGGAAAGGGTGCCAAGTGTGGAAGTTAGCCTGGGACAGTTCATAGGGCAGACCACTTTCAAATCAACTCTGTCAAGTAAGGATACACAACTAGAACATCCCCAAATGTGAGAGGAGTACTCTACAAATGGACAAATCAATCCTTTGTATAAATGGAACAATTGCTCAGAAGAGGTACTGACATCTAAACAGGACACCCAGTTTCTTAGAGGCAGACTTGGCTATTCCTGTAATGTGGGGTTTCCAAGAAAGAGTGGATGTAACAGTAATACAAAGTATGTTCATTGAGTCAAGAGGTGGAATTACAGAACTATCAAAGGAGAGATGAGAGTTGTTAGGAGTTTTCAACAGAGAGATGGGTAGAAACTGGGTCTTGAAGGCATTAAACTTAAGATTCTGTGTCCTCCACTGGTATATCCTGTCCAAGTCTGAGTGCATTCTGGAAGCTGTGTCAAGATGAGATGCAGATCAAGTGAGAGAAGAGGAAGCAGAATAAGTTGTGGATGAATGCAGTGTTGATTCGTCAGCATATGAGTGCACTGGATTATTTGTGGAGAGAAAATCATTGAAAAAAAGGAGAAAAAGTATAGGGGACAGGACTTGAGGGACACCGCTGTTGATGAAAAGGGGAGAGGCTGATCCATCAACAACCACAGAGGTTGATCAGCCAGAGAGGAAGCCAGATATGAAGGAGCAAAGTGAGGGAGGGAAGCCAAAAGAGAGGAACTTAGAGATGAGATTCCAATGCTACACCCTTTCAAAATCCTTAGATATGTCAAGAGCAACTACATATGACCTCCCCATAACTCTCAGGGATGATGACCAGCATTAGTAAGATAGGAGAGAATATCACCAGTGGATCTTGCCTTATGGAAGCCATACTGGTGATAAGATAGAAGACTGTGATTTTCAAGGTGTTTAAGGTTATGGGAGTTGGGGAGGGATTCAAAGACTTTGGAAATTATAGACGTCAAAGCAATAGGATGACAGTCAGAGGGGTTAGAATGGTCACCCTTCTTAGGGATGGGATGTACTAAAGCATGTTTCCAAGGAGAACGAAGAATTCTGATTTTAAGCAGAACTGGAAAAGATTAGCAAGCACAGTGCAAGTTCAAAAGCACACTCTTTCAGTACAAGGGGATGGATGCCATCTGGACCATAATCCTTGCTTGTGTCTAAAGAAAGAACTGCTTTTCAGACAGCCCAAACAGAGATTACAGGAAAAGGCCCAGGATTAGTAAGAGGAGAATCAAAGGGTGAAGGAATGTTAGAGTCTTTCAAGGTGGAGTTAGGGGAGAAGCGAGAACCAAAGAGAGACAGCTATAGTACCGTCAGAACAGAAAAGTGAAGGATTGGTAGAGCAACAAGTTGTTAGCTTTAATCGAAACCTATTAAAATAACAAAGAAAAAACAAATATTGCATGTCAATATCTTCACTTATATACACCAAACTGTCAAAATTTCAAATAATGGTGTGGGTTTGCTATCGAAGCAGGGAGCAAATTGAAGAGTTGCTCTAGACTATCAAAATCTTCAAACAATGCTGTGTTAATGCTAAGCAATAAAAGTGAAAACCTTAATTAAGCTGTATTTATAAATACACCACCAAATGTCAGATCAAATGAATATACCGAGTGTTGGGAATCTGGGAGTAAAGGAAAGACACCTCTCTTCTCTAGTAGCTTTACTCAACAATCACTGCCCGACCTGACCTGCAGAGTTGCCAACTCAAAATTTCAGATGGCATTAAACCTACTCCCAAAAAAAATGCTCTTCAAATCATTTCTGTTCTTTGATGTGCCAAATTATAAATAACAGGTATAACTGACTCATCGTTATTCTAGATTTGCTAATTTCCAATCTGCAATCTCTTCATTCTCGGTGTCCTGGGGTTTTGGTGGTCTATGTGAGGGTCCGGGTTGCAGTTGTGATGACTCGTATGCTTTCAATAACCCAATATTTTTCAGTACTTCCTTGGGCAGTTTATAATCATAACAACAGTTTCCATTTCTTCTTAGTCCATACTTGATAATCAGTATTGCATTTAAAATTTTGATATTCGGTCTTTTTCAAAGCTTTGACTTGACAATGTTCACATGACTAAAGATACACTCTACATCAGCACTGGAGGGAGGCAATGTCAAAATAGTCACAGCCAACTCAGAGAGGTCACTGAAGGGATTTTCTCCTGTTGCATCCCTAAACAAGGCTATTTCACGCCAGAATGCTAAAGTGCCAGTGTTGTTTCCACAATACAGGATGAAGCTTCCTCCAGTGAAATTCACTGCATGTGAGAAGTTCTTCATTATCAGTAAACTATTCTATTCTATTATACTTTGTCGCTGTCTCCTGCGTTAGCAAGGTAGCGCAAGGAAACAGACGAAAGAATGGCCCAACCCACCCACACACATATGTATATACATACATGTCCACACAAGCACATATACATACCTATACACTTCAATGTATACATATATATGCATACAAAGACATATACACATATACATCCTTCATTCTTGCTGCCTTTATTCATTCTCGTCGCCACCCCACCACTCATGAAATGACAAACCCCTCCTCCGCATGCACACGAAATAGTGCTAAGAAAAGACAACAAAAGCCACATTCGTTCACACTCAGTCTCTTAACTTTCATGTATAATGCACCGAAACCACAGCTCCCTTTCCACATCCAGGCCCCACAAAACTTTCCATGGCTTACCCCAGACGCTTCACATGCCCTAGTTCAATCCACTGACAGCACGTCAATCCCGGTATATCACAACGTTCCAATTCACTCTATTCCTTACACGTTTTTCATCCTCCTGCATGTTCTGGCACCAATCGCTCAAAATCTTTTTCACTCCATCTTTCCACCTCCAATTTGGTCTCCCCCTTCTCCTTGTTCCCTCCACCTCTGACACATGTATCCTCTTGGTCAATCTTTCCTCACTCATTCTCTCCATGTGCCCAAACCATTTCAAAACACCCTCTTCTGCTCTCTCAACCACACTCTTTTTATTACCAAACATATCTCTTACTCATTCATTACTTACTTGATCAAACTGCCTCACACAACATATTGTCCTCAAACATCTCATTTCCAGCACATTCACCCTCCTGCGCACAACCCTATCTATAGTCCACGCCTCGCAACCATATAACATTGTTGGAACCACTAATCCTTCAAACATACCCATTTTTCCTTTCCTTTCCGAGATAATGTTCTTGCCCTCCACACATTTTTTACTGCTCCCAGAACTTTCACCCCCTCCCCCATCCTGTGACTCACTTCTGCTTCCATGGTTCCATCCACTGCCAAATCCACTCCCAGATATCTAAAACACTTCACTTACTCCAATTTTTCTCCATTCAAACTTACCTCCCAATTGACTTGTCCCTCAACCTTACTGTACCTAATAACCTTGCTCTTATTCACATTTACTCTCAGCTTTCTTCTTTCACACACTTTACCAAACTCAGTAACAAGCTTCTGCAGTTTCTCACCCAAATCAGCCACTAGCGCTGCATCATCAGAAAAAAACAACTGACTCACTTCCCAAGCCCTCTCATCCACAACTGACTGCATACTTGCCCCTCTCTCCAAAACTCTTGCATTCACCTCCCTAAAAGCCCCATCCATAAACAGATTAAACAACCATGGAGACATCATGCACCCCTCCTGCAAACCAACATTCAATGAGAACCAATCACTTTCTTCTCTTCCTATTCATAAAAACTTTTCACTGCTTTTAGCATCTTTCCTCCCACACCATACATTCTTAATACCTTCCACATCTCTATCAACTCTATCATATGCCTTCTCCAGATCCATAAATGCTACATACAAATCCATTTGTTTTTCTAAGCATTTCTCACATACATTCTTCAAAGCAAACACCTGATCCACTCAGCCTCTACCACTTCTGAAACCACACTGCTCTTCCCCAATCTGATGCTCTGTACATGCTTTCACCCTCTCATTTAATACCCTCCCATACAATTTCCCAGGAATACTCAACAAAATTATACCTCTGTAATTTGAGCACTCACTTTTATCCCCTTTGCCTTTGTACAATGGTGCTATGCATGCATTCCGCCAATCCTCAGGCACCTCACCATGAATCATACATACATTAAATATCCTTACCAACCAGTCAACAACACAGTCACTCCCTTTTTTTTAATAAATTCCACTGTAATACCACCCAAACCCACTGCTTTGCCGGCTTTCATCTTCCACAAAGCTATTACTACCTCTTCTCTGTTTACCAAATCATTCTCCCTTACCCTCTCACTTCGCACGCTATCTTCGACCAAAACACCCTATATCTGCCACTCTATCATCAAACACATTCAACAAACCTTCAAAATACTCACTCCATCTCCTTCTCACATCATCACTACCTGTTATCACCTCCCCATTAGCCCCCTTCACCGCTGTTCCCATTTGTTCTCATGTCTTACACACTTTATTTACCAAAGCATCTTATTTACCAAAGCATCTTTTTATTCTCCCTAAAATTTAATGATACTCTCTCACTCCAACTCTCATTTGCCACCTTTTTCACCTCTTGCACCTTTCTCTTGACCTCCTGCCTCATTCTCTTGTACATCTCCGTCATTTGCACTATTTCCCTGCAAAACACGTCCAAATGCCTCTGTCTTCTCTTTCACTAATAATCTTACTTCTTCATCCCACCACTCACTACCCTTTCTAAACTGCCCACCTTCCACGCTTCTCATGCCACAAGCATCTTTTGCACAAGCCATCACTGCTTCCATTAATACATCCCATTCCTTCCCCACTCCCCTTACTTCCTTTGCTCTCACCTTTTTCCATTCTGCACTCAGTCTCTCCTCACACAAGCCTCCTTCCCAAGCTCACTTACTCTCAGCACTCACTTCAACCCAACATTCTCTCTTCTTTTCTGAAAACCTCTACAAATCTTCACCATCGTCTCCACAAGATAATGATCAGACATCCCTCCAGTTGCACCTCTCAGCACATTAACATCCAAGAGTCTCTCTTTCACTCGCCTATCAATTAACACGTAATCCAATAATGCTCTCTGGCCATCTCTCCTACTTACATACATATACTTATGTATATCTCTTTTTAAACCAGGTATTCCCAATCACCAGTCCTTTTTCAGCACACAAATCTACAAGCTCTTCACCATTTCCATTTACAACACTGAACATCCCATGTACACCAATTATTCCCTTAATTGCCACATTACTCACCTCTGCATTCAAATCACTCATCACTATAACCCGGTCTCGTGCATCAAAACTACTAACACACTCACTCAGCTGCTCCCCAAACACTTGCCTCTCATGATCTTTCTCATGCCCAGGTGCATATGCACCAATAATCACCCATCTCTCTCCATCAACTTTCAGTTTTCCCCATATCAGTCTAGAGTTTACTTTCTTACACACTTTATCACATACTCCCACCACTCCTGTTTCAGGAGTAGTACTACTGCTTCCCTTGCTCTTGTCCTCTCACCAACCCTTGACTTTACTCCTAAAACATTCCCAAACCACTCTTCCCCTTCACCTTTGAGCTTCGTTTCACTCAGAGCCAAAACATCCAGGTTCCTTTCCTCAAACATACTACCTATCTCTCCTTTTTTCTCATCTTGATTACATCTACACACATTTAGACACCCTAATCTGAGCCTTCAAGGAGGATGAGCACTCTCTGCATGACTCCTTCTTCTGTTTCCCCTTTTAAAAAGTTAAAATACAAGGAGGGGAGGGTTTCTAGACCCCCGCTCCCATCCGCTTTAGTTGCCTTCTTCGACACGTGAGGAATGCGTGGGAAGTATTCTTTCCCCCCATCCCCTAATTCCAGTATTCAACGCTCTATGGATTACATGAATTCACTTGCACTCAGTAATGACATTGACTGTAACAACTGGACGTTGTCTGGCAAACGTTAATGAAGCTGTTTCACCAACTCCGCTACAAACTGTATGTATCTTCCTCAAATATCCTTTTAATCAGGAAACTTTCAAACTCATATCCAAGTACGGATGTGAGCCTAAATAGTTCTCAACTGAATCTTCTTCCTTAAATTTTCTGCCTGGGATGAGGGTCTTAGAACTTATGGAATCAATAAGTTGAATAGAATTTCATGAAGCAATGCCAGGTCCTGAGGGATGCAGTGGTCATTTCAGGTTCACCCTTTTCTGGAGCAGAGGCTGAGACTGGTCTCGCTGGTTGATATCTGTGTCCACCAGCGTTCACCATGTCAAGGCCAAACTGTAGAGAGTTAATCACCTGTTGCTGGGCTTGGAGGATCTATCTAGTTTGGGCGAAGGTTATCGTAAGTCACCAAGGTGTTGCTGTGGTGGGGCACCTGCGAATCAAGGGGTAAGGCCTGTGTAAGGTGGCCATCCTACTCTGTGCTATGTTGAGTACTTGGGAGTAAATGAAAGACAGCTGCCCAGTCCAACATGGTGGCTGGCATCCCCATGCTAACGGACTCTGCCCAACATATCTTACAGTCCAACCATCCTACACTGAGCAATTAGGAAACATTGAAGCTTGCATCAAGAATCTGGAAAATCTTTTCCAAAAATAATTTTTCTTAGGGAAATTATATGGGAGGGTATTGATTCAGAGGGTAAAGGCATGTACAGAGCATCAGACTGGGGAAGAGCAGTGTGGTTTCAGAAGTGGTAGAGGACGTGTAGATCAGGTGTTTGCTTTGAAGAATGTATATGAGAAATATTTAGAAAAACAGATAGATTTGTATGTAGCATTTATGGATCTGGAGAAGGCATATGATAGGGTGGATAGAGATGCTTTGTGGAAGGTTTAAAGAGTAGATGGTGTGACAGGTAAGTTGCATGAAGCAGTGAAAAGCTTTTACCAAGGATGTAAGGCATGTGTACGAGTAGGAAGAGAGAAGAGTTACTGGTTCCCAGAGAATGTCGGTTTGCAGCAGGGGTGTGTGATGTCTCCACTGTTGTCTAATTTGTTTATGGATGGAGTGGTTAGGGAGGTGAATCCAAGAGTTCTGGAGAGAGGGGCAAGTATACAATCTGTTGTGGATGAGAGGGCATGGGAAGTGAGTCAGTTGTCGTTTGCTGATGATACAGTGCTGGTGGCTTATTCGGGTGGGAAACTGCAGAAGTTGGAGACTGAGTTTGCTAAAATGTGTGAAAAAAGAAATTGAGAGTAAATGTGAATAAGAGCAAGGTTATTAGGGTCAGTAGGGTTGAGGTAGAACCTAATTGGGAGTTAAGTTTGAATGGAATAAAACTGGAGGAGGTGAAGTGTTTTAGATATCTGGGAGTGGACTTAGCAGCAGATGGAAACATGGTAGTGGAAGTAAGTCACAGGGTGGGGGAGGGGGCAAAGGTTCTGGGAGCTTTGAAGAATGTGTGGAAGGTGAGAATGTTATCTTGGAGAACAAATATGGGTATGTTTGAAGGAATAGTGGTTCCAACAATGTTATATGGTTACGAGGCATGGGCTATAGATAGGGTTGTGTGAAGGATAGTGGATGTGTTGGAAATGAGATGTTTGAGGACAATATGTGGGGTGAGGTGGTTTGATCGAGTAAGTAATGAAAGGGTAAGAGAGATGTGTGGTAATAAAAGTGTGGTTGAGAGCAAAAGAGGGTGTGTTGAAATGGTTTGGACACATGGAGAGAATGAGTGAGGAAAGATTGACAAAGAGAATATGTGCATCAGAGGTGGAGGGAAGGAGGAGAAGCAGGAGACCAAAAGGTGGAAGGATGGAGTGAAAAAGATTTTGAGCAATTGGGGCCTGAACATACATGATGGTGAAAGGCATGCAAGGAATAGAGTAAACTGGAATGATGTGGTATACCGGGTCGACGTGCTGTCAATGGATTGAACCAGGGCATGTGAAGCGTCTGGGGTGAACCATGGAAAGGTCTGTGGGGCCTGGATGCGGAGAGGGAGCTCTTGTTTTGGTGCATTACACAAGACAGCAAGAGACTGAGTGTGAAGAAATGTGGCCATTTTTGTCTGTTCCTGGCACTACCTCACTGGAAGGGAGGGGGGTGATGCTATTTCATGTGTGGCAGGGTGGCGACAAGAATGGATAATGGAAGCAAGTATGAATATGTACATGTGTATATATGTATATGTCTGTGTATGTATATGTATGTATGTATACAGCAAAATGTATATATATATGTATATGTGCATGTGTGGGCATTTATATATGTACATGAGTATGTGGGTGGGTTTGGGCCATTCCTCGTCTGTTTCCTTGCACTACCCCACTGATGCAGGAGACAGCAGTTAAACATAATAAATGAATAAAAATGAAGTGAAAACTGAGAGAAAACATTGTAACTGCTGGAAAACTTCGAGAAGGCAATCTAAATGAAAGGATGATGTACAACAGAAATTTTCCTTTTGTAAAACAAATATGGTTTGTTAAGAAAAAAGAGGAAACAATATTTTGGACATTCCATTCACAAGCACTGAAAAACTGATTCATAACAACACTATTAACAAATCAACACCCTAAGATCTCAACCTGAAAAAGCTGCAGATAGTTCTATACAGTAAGATATTCATTCCCTTAAAAGTGACTACCATAAAGGCATATTCAGCAGATCAAAAATCTATACACACCACATGAACTGGTTAGATAAAAAACTATCAATCTTTCCCATGGAAAGCACTAAGTAATGTTCCTTAATCAGCAAATTAGAACAATTATCGAAAAAAGAAAAAATAGAAAAGAAAAAAGCATACTGGAATGGGGACATAAAGCTATAAAGATGTGTAAGATATGAGTTCATTCCTCCTCACTTATCCCTAGTTCTCTCCCCAGACATGAAGAAAGTCAGGGGGAGAGAAGTTGAAACCAACGAAGGAAAATTAAAGAAAGCACCAGGAAACAAACAATGGCCCATCCACTCATACACACATATATAAACATAAACGCTCTTACACACACAGACATATACATATCAACATATACATACATATACAGGTACACCAACGATTTTCAGGTACTCTTGGTTTCAAAGCACTGCCGGATTAACCATTTTGCCAGAAAAACCGTGGTCATGTAATAATAATTCATCAACACACTTCTAACCCACTAATTATTCATCTCCCATATGTCTAAAGTATACCACAGACTGCTAGAAATCTAAATTAAACAAATATTAAATGTTGAGCAACCTAAGATGGTAAGTCTGTCCTTAGATTGTTTGAATCCTGTGGGGCCTTCTTCGCCTTCTATTGCTAGCATTTTCCTTGGTGTGCATCGCCAAAATAATGCAGTTTCATCTGCATTATACACCTGCTCAGGATTGAGGTGCTTGTCAGCTACGAGTTTCGCAGATTTATCCACATACTCAGCAGCTCATGGTTTGCAAACCGCTTTTCTCTGCACACTTTATTCATGAAAATTCCATGACGCTTCCTGAATTTTTGAAGCTGGTGGCTGATTCATGTGAGAAACTGCAGAAGCTGGTGACTGAGTTTGGTAAGGTGTGTGAAAGAAGAAAGTTGAGAGTAAATGTAAATAAGAGCAAGGTTATTAGGTACAGTAGGGTTGAGGGTCAAGTCAATTGGGAGGTAAGTGTGAATGGAGAAAAATTGGAGGAAGTGAAGTGTTTTAGATATCTGGGAGTGGATCTGGCAGCGGATGGAACCATGGAAGCGGAAGTGAATCATAGGGTGGGGGAGGGGGAGAAAATTCTGGGGGCCTTGAAAGGTGTGTGGAAGTCGAGAACATTATCTCGGAACAAATATGGGTATGTTTGAAGGAATAGTGGTTCCAACAATGTTATATGGTTACGAGGCATGGGCTATAGATAGGGTTGTGTGAAGGATAGTGGATGTGTTGGAAATGAGATGTTTGAGGACAATATGTGGGGTGAGGTGGTTTGATCGAGTAAGTAATGAAAGGGTAAGAGAGATGTGTGGTAATAAAAGTGTGGTTGAGAGCAAAAGAGGGTGTGTTGAAATGGTTTGGACACATGGAGAGAATGAGTGAGGAAAGATTGACAAAGAGAATATGTGCATCAGAGGTGGAGGGAAGGAGGAGAAGCAGGAGACCAAAAGGTGGAAGGATGGAGTGAAAAAGATTTTGAGCAATTGGGGCCTGAACATACATGATGGTGAAAGGCATGCAAGGAATAGAGTAAACTGGAATGATGTGGTATACCGGGTCGACGTGCTGTCAATGGATTGAACCAGGGCATGTGAAGCGTCTGGGGTGAACCATGGAAAGGTCTGTGGGGCCTGGATGCGGAGAGGGAGCTCTTGTTTTGGTGCATTACACAAGACAGCAAGAGACTGAGTGTGAAGAAATGTGGCCATTTTTGTCTGTTCCTGGCACTACCTCACTGGAAGGGAGGGGGGTGATGCTATTTCATGTGTGGCAGGGTGGCGACAAGAATGGATAATGGAAGCAAGTATGAATATGTACATGTGTATATATGTATATGTCTGTGTATGTATATGTATGTATGTATACAGCAAAATGTATATATATATGTATATGTGCATGTGTGGGCATTTATATATGTACATGAGTATGTGGGTGGGTTTGGGCCATTCCTCGTCTGTTTCCTTGCACTACCCCACTGATGCAGGAGACAGCAGTTAAACATAATAAATGAATAAAAATGAAGTGAAAACTGAGAGAAAACATTGTAACTGCTGGAAAACTTCGAGAAGGCAATCTAAATGAAAGGATGATGTACAACAGAAATTTTCCTTTTGTAAAACAAATATGGTTTGTTAAGAAAAAAGAGGAAACAATATTTTGGACATTCCATTCACAAGCACTGAAAAACTGATTCATAACAACACTATTAACAAATCAACACCCTAAGATCTCAACCTGAAAAAGCTGCAGATAGTTCTATACAGTAAGATATTCATTCCCTTAAAAGTGACTACCATAAAGGCATATTCAGCAGATCAAAAATCTATACACACCACATGAACTGGTTAGATAAAAAACTATCAATCTTTCCCATGGAAAGCACTAAGTAATGTTCCTTAATCAGCAAATTAGAACAATTATCGAAAAAAGAAAAAATAGAAAAGAAAAAAGCATACTGGAATGGGGACATAAAGCTATAAAGATGTGTAAGATATGAGTTCATTCCTCCTCACTTATCCCTAGTTCTCTCCCCAGACATGAAGAAAGTCAGGGGGAGAGAAGTTGAAACCAACGAAGGAAAATTAAAGAAAGCACCAGGAAACAAACAATGGCCCATCCACTCATACACACATATATAAACATAAACGCTCTTACACACACAGACATATACATATCAACATATACATACATATACAGGTACACCAACGATTTTCAGGTACTCTTGGTTTCAAAGCACTGCCGGATTAACCATTTTGCCAGAAAAACCGTGGTCATGTAATAATAATTCATCAACACACTTCTAACCCACTAATTATTCATCTCCCATATGTCTAAAGTATACCACAGACTGCTAGAAATCTAAATTAAACAAATATTAAATGTTGAGCAACCTAAGATGGTAAGTCTGTCCTTAGATTGTTTGAATCCTGTGGGGCCTTCTTCGCCTTCTATTGCTAGCATTTTCCTTGGTGTGCATCGCCAAAATAATGCAGTTTCATCTGCATTATACACCTGCTCAGGATTGAGGTGCTTGTCAGCTACGAGTTTCGCAGATTTATCCACATACTCAGCAGCTCATGGTTTGCAAACCGCTTTTCTCTGCACACTTTATTCATGAAAATTCCATGACGCTTCCTGAATTTTTGAAGCTGGTGGCTGATTCATGTGAGAAACTGCAGAAGCTGGTGACTGAGTTTGGTAAGGTGTGTGAAAGAAGAAAGTTGAGAGTAAATGTAAATAAGAGCAAGGTTATTAGGTACAGTAGGGTTGAGGGTCAAGTCAATTGGGAGGTAAGTGTGAATGGAGAAAAATTGGAGGAAGTGAAGTGTTTTAGATATCTGGGAGTGGATCTGGCAGCGGATGGAACCATGGAAGCGGAAGTGAATCATAGGGTGGGGGAGGGGGAGAAAATTCTGGGGGCCTTGAAAGGTGTGTGGAAGTCGAGAACATTATCTCGGAAAGCAAAAATGGCTATGTTTGAAGGAATAGTGGTTCCAACAATGTTGTATGGTTGCGAGGCGTGGGCTATGGATAGAGTTGTGCACAGGAGGGTTGATGTGCTGGAAATGAGATGTTTGAGGACAATATGTGGTGTGAGGTGGTTTGATCAAGTAAGAAATGATAGGGCAAGAGAGATGTGTGGTAATAAAAAGTGTGTGGTTGAGAGAGCAAAAGAGGGTGTTTTGAAATGGTTTGGTCCCATGGAGAGAATGAGTGAGGAAAGATTGACCAAAGAGGATATATGTGTCAGAGGTGTAAGGAACATGGAGAAGTGGGAGACCAAATTGGAGGTGGAAAGATGGAGTGACAAAGATTTTGAGTGATCGGGGCCTGAACATGCAGGAGGGTGAAAGGCGTGCAAGGAGTAGAGTGAATTGGATTGATGTGGTATACCGGGGTCGACGTGCTGTCAATGGATTGAACCAGGGCATGTGAAGCATATGGGGTAAACCATGGAAAGTTCTGTGGGGCCTGGATGTGGAAAGGGAGCTGTGGTTTCGGTGCATTATTACATGACAGCTAGAGACTGAGTGTGAACGAATGTGGCCTTTGTTGTCTTTTCCTAGCTCTACCTCGCACACATGAGGGGGGGGGGGGTTGTTATTCCATGTGTGGTGAGGTGGCGATGGGAGTGAATAAAGGCAGACAGTATGAATTATGTACATGTGCATATATGTATATGTCTGTGTGTGCATATATATGTATACATTGAGATGTATAGGTATGTATATTTGCATGTGTGGATGTGTATGTATATACATGTGTATGTGGGTGGGTTGGGCCATTCTTTCATCTGTTTCCTTGCGCTACCTCGCTAACGCGGGAGACAGCGACAAAGCAAAATAAATATAAATAAATAAATATCTTCACTATAGTCATGCTCATGTTGTAATTTAAGTTCTTTATGGAACAACTTAGCCTGGTCCATTATCATGCTACCTAACAAGTTCACTCCATCACTCCGACGCTGTCGAAACCATTCCATCATCACTTATTGTGCTCAATACTCTTACCATCTTTCATATTTTTCTAATCGTCATTTGCTTCTTGGAACTGCTGTATGCATAGAATTTCAATATTTTTTCCCTTTGCTTCTTTATATCATAAACAGTTGATGAACCAATACTGTAGACATCACACAGCTCATGCATCAAAACACCACGGTCCATTTTTTTCAACAGTTATACTTCATCTTGGATCAATATGGACTGGTGTTTATGTTTGACACCACGACTGACACTCTCATATGTCTTAGAAGCCAGAACTAGGGTTAAATTTAAGCAAAATAAACTAAGTATCTCACAGAATTGCGGTATCACTGCCAACAAGTGCAGTGTAGAGAATGTAAATAAGTGAGCCCTACACACAACGCCACCTGTGGCCACCTAGTAAACTTGTCTGATGGCCATGGTAATTTCAAGTTCCCTCATGTAATTTTGTCTGGACTAAAGGAGGTGCCAAACCATCAGTTGCCGGAAATTCGGTGGTGTGCCTGTAGACAAACGTTTTTTTTTATTTTTTTTTTTATTATACTTTGTCGCTGTCTCCCGCGTTTGCGAGGTAGCGCAAGGAAACAGACGAAAGAAATGGCCCAACCCCCCCATACCCATGTATATACATACGTCCACACATGCAAATATACATACCTACACAGCTTTCCATGGTTTACCCCAGACGCTTCACATGCCTTGATTCAATCCACTGACAGCACATCAACCCCGGTATACCACATCGCTCCAATTCACTCTATTCCTTGCCCTCCTTTCACCCTCCTGCATGTTCAGGCCCCGATCACACAAAATCTTTTTCACTCCATCTTTCCACCTCCAATTTGGTCTCCCTCTTCTCCTTGTTCCCTCCACCTCCGACACATATATCCTCTTGGTCAATCTTTCCTCACTCATTCTCTCCATGTGCCCAAACCACTTCAAAACACCCTCTTCTGCTCTCTCAACCACACTCTTTTTATTTCCACACATCTCTCTTACCCTTACGTTACTCACTCGATCAAACCACCTCACACCACACATTGTCCTCAAACATCTCATTTCCAGCACATCCATCCTCCTGCGCACAACTCTATCCATAGCCCACGCCTCGCAACCATACAACATTGTTGGAACCACTATTCCTTCAAACATACCCATTTTTGCTTTCCGAGATAATGTTCTCGACTTCCACACATTCTTCAAGGCCCCCAGAATTTTCGCCCCCTCCCCCACCCTATGATCCACTTCCGCTTCCATGGTTCCATCCGCTGCCAGATCCACTCCCAGATATCTAAAACACTTCACTTCCTCCAGTTTTTCTCCATTCAAACTTACCTCCCAATTGACTTGACCCTCAACCCTACTGTACCTAATAACCTTGCTCTTATTCACATTTACTCTTAACTTTCTTCTTCCACACACTTTACCAAACTCAGTCACCAGCTTCTGCAGTTTCTCACATGAATCAGCCACCAGCGCTGCATCATCAGCGAACAACAACTGACTCACTTCCCAAGCTCTCTCATCCCCAACAGACTTCATACTTGCCCCTCTTTCCAAAACTCTTGCATTTACCTCCCTAACAACCCCATCCATAAACAAATTAAACAACCATGGAGACATCACACACCCCTGCCACAAACCTACATTCACTGAGAACCAATCACTTTCCTCTCTTCCTACACGTACACATGCCTTACATCCTCGATAAAAACTTTTCACTGCTTCTAACAACTTTCCTCCCACACCATATATTCTTAATACCTTCCACAGAGCATCTCTATCAACTCTATCATATGCCTTCTCCAGATCCATAAATGCTACATACAAATCCATTTGCTTTTCTAAGTATTTCTCACATACATTCTTCAAAGCAAACACCTGATCCACACATCCTCTACCACTTCTGAAACCACACTGCTCTTCCCCAATCTGATGCTCTGTACATGTCTTCACCCTCTCAATCAATACCCTCCCATATAGATAAACGTACACGGACATATACATATATACACATGTACATATTCATACATGCTTGCCTTCATCCTGTCGCCACCCCACCCCATAGGAAACAGCATCACTATCCCTCGCTTCAGTGAGGTAGTGCCAGGAAAACAGACAAAATATAAATCAGCAAATATTCAAGAAAAAACTCTACAAGAGACAGAAAAGAACTTCAAGTGCTTAAAAAAAAAAAGGCAATAATCCTGTGTTGGTTTTTCTATACACAGAGGAAAACTCATACATGGGCAACAGAAATGAAAGTATGAAATCTTGGGAAAGCAATATGAATCGCTAATACCCATTCAGTACTTGGGACTGATCTATCACTACATATCTGATGCCAATTTCCTCCGTGAATTCCCATCAAGGTGGTGGCAACAGCAAAAGTGTTCCCACTAATCCCTGTTCTTACATGCCTCCCTCACATACACTATTCCCAACATTTTTCCACCTTTTTCTACCTCCGGTACTCTTCCACTTTATTTTCCAACGTCACAAGAGGTCTTCCTCTCAGACAATACCCTTTTAATGATACTATCATACACTCTCCTTGTAAACTCCCTGTTTTGTGTTCTTTCCATATGCCCAAACCACCTTAAAGTATATTATGTTTCACCCATTCCTCCACTCCACAATTCATTCCCTTTCTGTTATATTCCATAGCACATTTCTCATACACCTCATTTTTTTCTTCATTTCATCTAGTCATACCACATGCTCCTCTCAAACAGCTCATTTCTACTTCCTGAATTCTTGATCTCTGTGGCTCATACCATGTCCATGTTTCAGTTGCATAGCTCAGGGTCAGGAGGAATATGCTATCCCTTAATCAGGTACGGGTCAAGAGGAATATGCTATCTCTTAATCAGGTCAGGGTCAGGAGGAATATGCTATCCCTTAATCCATTCTTCACTTCTATTCTTATGCCTCTATCCTTCATTATTCTATAAAGGAACCTAATGGCTCTTCTACTCCATACTGCCCTTTCCCTATCACCAAACTTACCCAAGATAGCTCCTAAATACTTAAATTCTTTCACCTCTTCCCGTCTTTCTCCTTCCATATCTATAACACAGTTTAGTACACTTTTGTCTTTCACTCTATAGGGTTCTTAAAAAATCTATACTTCCACTCTGTTTCCTTTCAAGCACCATTACCTTACTTTTAATTGCATTTACCTTCAATTGCTTATGTTTGCACATATCACAGAACACTGTGAAAACCATCTGCAACTACTCTTCATTCTCGGCAAACAACACAGTATCATATGCAAACAGACTAGTCACTAGCCACCATCCTTACTACCACAGTCCATCACTGAACCCTTTTTCCCTACTTTTGCTTTCAAATCTCATATCACTTCGTTCAACTTTCCATCCACTCTTACAAATGCACTTGCTACTCTACAGAAGCCTTTCTATCTAACTATCTATCTATCTATATCTCTGACACCTGTCCCAAATGGAATTCCCTCAAATGGGTGGCCATGGAAAAAGAGTTTCCATAACTAAAACTCTAGTTCTGCTTTTTAGCCTTTACTTCCTCACCCTTAACAGGCCACTGGCAAGAAGCAAGTTTAATGTGGTGTTTGCAGAGGCTCCTATCTAAAGTTCCTAATGACTACCCTCTAATGCTCCTACTAAATGTTCCTAATGACTGCTCTCTAAAGCTCCTACCTACTACTTCTAATTTTTTTCAAACTATTTCCAACTGTTAGTAAGAGTGCTGAAAAGTAGATATAGGTAGTACAAGTTAGTAAGGTAAGGACTATTTACGTGTGTCAATAATGAAAGAAAAGGTTGGTCAGCCGGAGTTGTGTAGGTCAGGAAGGGGAACGGAGTTGTGTAGGTCAGGAAGGGGAAGACAATAGGTCAGACTGCTGACAGCAAAGGAAGAAGAAAGGATGAGACATTGGCAGAATGAAAAGGGGTTGGGCCATACCTTACCTTACCTTAAGGACTTCCAGAGTTCAGCTCCCAGCACCGCTCACTATCCAGTGCAGCCTAACGGACATGAGTAGCAAGCTATCCTGCCATGACGCCTACTCCCCCCACCACACCAAACTGCCATCGGGAACTGGGACCCAACATGAAAGCCTCAGGGGGATGAATAGCCAACCATCACTCACCCTACACAGCCAACCTGAGGGGTGACACCATATGTTATGAGGCAGGCAACTAATTATCAACCTGTGCTCTTGGACCACATCCTGTAAAGGGAATGGGTCCAGGTTAGGGCTTTCATGGAGCACACTGTCAGGTCTCGGTATGAAAGCCCTAACCCTCTGAAAGCATTCGCACTCTCTTGACACTATGCGCTTCGTCAATTTAGTGTGGCAGATGCCACATGCACAGTGTCTTTGCTGGAGAGTTCCTGTATGCCCTGAAGGACTTCCGAGGTGCCATAATAGCTGCACTTGCGATGGTGTGCAGCTCAGAGCATGAAGCAAACTCCAGAGACATGTATCGATGATACAAGCCTCTGACCCTCATGAAGCCATGATGTCTAGCTTCCAGAAGGACTCTACAACAGGAATATAAGGCTCGAAGACCACCTCATAACCCTTTTGCCTCAACCATCCAGCTAAAAAGGCATTGATGTTATCATGCCTTTTTACCTGACCCCCGTGGGTATGTGGGTATATATGCAAGATATGCCCAATTGTACCAGGCTTGTGACAGGTATCACAGCAGGAGATGTTGTGTCGGCCTCTTTTAGTCCTAGCAGGGGTGGAGAGTGTTCCCAATCGCACTTGGACAGTTTTAACATTGTCACTGAGGAGTTGGGTCCCACTGGTGTCCCATCTGCTGAATTGTGGTATAGCAGCAGATGAGGCGAGACCTGATCATCACAGGTACTAATTAGGTTAGACCGCCATGCATGCGACTGTTCCATCTCATTGCTTTTCTGTCGACCAGAAATGCATGCAAGGCCTAACCAACTGTGCAACTTCCTTAATAATGCAGGTTCCCAGACTGCCGCCTAAATCACCGGATAAGACGAGGCAAGCAATTTCTCAAATCTGGCTAGTTTATCTAGCTGGACAGTCAAGACAAAATCAGGTATTCCCAAACCACCATCCCCTGACACTGAATGGAAGAAAGTGCAGGGCGCGTCATGGGGCAGGCAGAGTCAATAGCGAACTGTCACTCTCACCTGCCTATCCATATGATCCATATGTGCTAACTACAGCTTATATACCTCCCCAAGTACCAGGTGATGCATTAGTTTAGGTATGAGGTGATCTATGAGGATTGTAATCCTCTGCTGAGGTTTTAGAGAAGCCCTGGTGATGTTAGTAAGCCCCATTTCTAGCAGGGCACCATAGGATTTGCATCTACCCCCTGTCCCAATGAGAATACCAAGGTACTTGTAATCATCCTCAGTGTCTATGGAGCTGATAGTGCTGCCCAAGATTTGGAATGTCCTATTCTTATTGACGTACCAAGCCTTGCGCTTGCCACTGGTCTTCATGCTAAGGGACCGACACTTTCCCGGGTTAACTTGAGGGCCATTTCCTGCGAGAGTCCACCATGACATCAATTGCCTTCTGCAAACTGCCCGCCATCTGTGCCACCAGAACCAAGCCGTCTGCGAAGGCAAACACTGGCATCTTTTGATCTCCAAATATTACCCCCACACCCTATTCCTTAACCTTTGTGATCCCTTCATTTATCACAAGGTTAAAAAGAGGGTGACAGGGATCACTCTGCTTGACCTCACAATTCATTTTGATTTCTCCCGACATCTTGCCACCACCTTCAATAAATGTGAAGGCTTGGTTGTATTTCAACATGCTACATGCCCTGATGGGGGCAGGAATGCCCTTCCGCAACATGGCCCATCCAACAGTGCTATGATTAACACAATCAAATGCTTTAGCCATGTCAAGGAATGCAAGGTGCACAGCATGGGACTGTGCCTGCACACGACCAATGATCACATGCAGGATCATGAGGTTCTCAAGGCACCAATCTACAAGGGAGAAATGCCTTTCGAGCTCTATCATTCTGGATGAGGCTCAAAATGCAACTGCTCAGAATCTTATGGAGCAGACAGACTACAGTGCATGAGATGGTAATTGGCCTGTAGTCCTTGGGCTGTGTAGGATTTGGTACCTTAGGTATCAGTACTGTCCTATTCGCCTTGAATGGTTAAGGCAGTGTAGAGGTGGCGTTCCAGAGACTGAACATCTTGCAGAGCATCCACAGAGGAATTGACTTCAAGAGCCTTGTCTGCATTCTGTTGGGACTGAAGGCTAATGTTTTAGTGGCTTTGAGGTGGTGTGCTGCCTCTCCCATGATTAGAACCTCTGCCAGTGGTTTGTATGTTGGGACATAATCAGTGATGGCACATCTGTTTGGATGGCCATGAGAAGAAGGCTTCCCAAAAGGGGTAGAGGGTTTCCGGCCCAACTGTCATTGGCAGTACCTCCCACTCACCTTTAAGGACCTATTCAGTGGACAGCGACTTATCCTTACAATAAAGCCACTGTACTTTTTTATACAGTTCCCTGCACAGCCGGTTTCCACGCAAAGAAGCCCCATCAGTCCGATGATCATTGCCCGCGCTCGCTGGTTGTCCTGCTCTACCCTCAACATGAACCTGGCACTCTGAGGGTGAGCCAAAGGAACTTACCAACTTTCTGGCATGTTCTGAGATC
This sequence comes from Panulirus ornatus, assembly GCF_036320965.1. NCBI lineage: Eukaryota > Metazoa > Arthropoda > Malacostraca > Decapoda > Palinuridae > Panulirus > Panulirus ornatus. The sequence continues at coordinate 15,458,468 of NC_092282.1, forward strand.
ACCCTGATGGTGGAGAGGCTGTCCCCTCGGCACAAATGCCCAAGTGTGAAATTTATCACTTCCTCAGCCTACACAGGATTAGTGGGGCCAGGCCTTACTGTGTCGAGGTAAGACTCAGTCTCTGCAACAAAAGGGGCAATGGATTGGGGTTGAGGGTTCCGTGGAGCATCAGAGACAGATAAAACCGTGGGGTAATCTCCACCACCACCACCAGGAGCAGCAAGCTCTCCCCCACCGAGGACAGCCCCTCTCCCACACTGGTAGAGCCTTCCCCATCGGAGATGGCACGTACACACCTTTCCTTGCATGATGCCTCCTCCTGGATGCCACTCCGTGTGTTGTCTCTGATGTTTGCCGGGCCATGTCTTTCACCCGACACATCATTCGCCACCTTCCCACCTACACCGTTCTCATGGTGAGGGTTAACTTTCAGGATCAACTCCTGAACATGGGACTTATAAGATGCCTTCCATCTGAGGCCCTTGATTGCCTCAACTTTCTGGCAAGGAGCAATAACCTGTAACCGCTGTCTGGCTACCAAAGAGGGACCAGTTGCCATTGTCACCTCTGAACTTGCAGGAGCTCTATCTCCTCAAAAAACCATATTGCCTTAGACAAGACGTGCCATGTTGCCAACTCCTGATGGAAGAAGTTGGCATGTGCCCACCTTTCATTGACCATATGGCCCTGATAGCTGGCAAAGGTGTTCCCACAATGTGGGCAAGTGGGAAAGCAGTCATCAGCCACTCCCCCTTGGCTCATGCTGGCACCTGACATACAAACAGTGGTTGGCATGCAATTCCCGAAGGACTTTTTTCAGCATAATGGGTGTCATGGAATGAAAACCCATGACAAGGGTAGACGTACTGGAAGGTTTCACTCAGTACTGCTGCCTGTAGGCAGCAGATGACTGCAGTCAGGTGATGGAGGCTGCAGCTGTGTTTCAGCCCTTTGACCACCCTTTGATAGCTGCCCAGTTAAACCAGTAAACTAGCTTAGACAACCCCCGACTCTCGGCTGCTACGTGACTTATACTGGATAGCCGCTTAACAGAGCTAGGGTTTTAGGAGTCATTGTCATAATGCTACTAGGCTGTTGCTTGTTGAGCACTGTTCTGGTCTGATTTTGCAACCCCCTAATGCTCCTGCCTAGATTTTCCTACCTACTACTTCAAATCTACTGCTCCTACCATTTTGCCAAAAGGCAGGACTAGCACATAGAGCTCAGTGCAGAAAAATCTAGAGTTACAAAGAAGGAGCTGCATGAAATATTAAGAGCTGACAAGTGTTAACACAACAAGATGAGATTGTTTGTTTGCGGAAAAAATGAAAGTAGTCCACGTTAGTGAGACAGAAAGAAAAGACAGCTACCTGGGTCAGATGAGAACAACTTGACAACCACTAAACTGCTGGCCTGCTAAGCAGATGTCACTAACCCTCCTGATACCTATGCAGGTAGTACTGGTAATATACCTCCTCGATCGTTAGCTGCCTACCTACCACAGAAGACTTTCACACCATCTAACAGTTGTTCCCCTACCCCATATATTCTAAATGCATCCCATATAGCATTCCACTCAACTCTGTCATATGCTTTCTCAAGATTCATAAAAGTTACATGCAGCTTCTTACATTTTGATAGATACCTTTCTAGTCATTTTCACCACAAAATCTGATCCACACATCCCCTATCTTTAATAAAATCCCTATTGCTCATTCATTCTGCATTCAGTCACTTCCACCACTTTATCAATCAATACTCTTGTATACTCATTTCCTGGTATATCATTACTGGTATTTTATTCCTTTGAATAAAAGAACAATAATACCTTTCACCCAACCTTTTATTTCTAAGCTAGATTACATATGATTCAAATGCATCCAATGAATGGCATTTTTTCCTCAATACTTGTACATTTCAGCCAAAATCACATCACTCAAGGTGCCTTTCCTACCTTCAACCTCATTATTGTCCTTTTTACCTCCCTTCTTGTATCCTTTTCCTTCCATCCTCCATACCCATCATGGATATAACAACTGCTGCTTCACCTTCTCCCACATTCATCTTCAAAATGCTCTTTCTTTATTCTTTTACTTCCTCCTTTTGATTCAGGAACTCCCCTTCCTAACTTCCCTTTCCTCTTTTATGTACCGCCAGTACAATTTCCTTCCCTAAGCTTTTCACTCAACTTTCTTCCAGTCTTCATCTACTCTTTCCTTGTTTCCTATCAGCTTCTTGACAATCCACTCACACATCTTATATTCTTCCCTCCTCCTTTGTGATCTTCTTTTCAAATCTACCAAATGCCTTCTCGTTCTCTTCCAAAACATTTCTAATCTCATCTGTCCACTGTGTATTTCCCTTTTTATTCTTATATCTCATGACCTTTTATCTTGCTACTAATTCTACAACCTTTAACAGTCTTTCACTAAAAATTCTAAACATCTCATTCACACATGACTGCATCCCTACATCTAAACTTTCAGTCGCCCTCTATTCATGTTCCTCCTTCCATTTTTTCTGATTAATCTTTTCACTTGCCAACTCTTTTATGTCTCCATTCTTCTTTACACCATACCTCCATTTCTCCCTGACCAGAACTGCAAAATAGTCAGTCTTGAAAGAATCCTTCCACAAATCTAGCACAACCTTTTCTAAGCCTTTAATCCATTGCCACATAGTCAGTCAAAACTTTTGTTCTAGTTTTCCATCATTTCTCATCCATGTTTACCTGTGGATCATCTTGTGCTGAAAAAATTGTTTGCAAGGAATAAACTCTTCTCAGCATGGATATCTACAAGATAAATTCCATTCTAATTTAGTCCAAGCACTCCCAATTTACCAATCATCCCTCCAATTTCACCACATCCCATCTTCATATTCATATCAACCAACCACCTTTTTCTCCCTTTAAAAACCATTTACACAGACTTTCTTCTCCCTTTAAAAACCACTTTTGCAGTCATTCAAACTTTTCTAGAAATGCTTCAGTTCATCCTTACCTTGCAATGTCTTTATATTCATTCAACAAAATTTTTCATAACAGTAGGCTTCTGATGAAAAACATTTAACAATTCAAACTCATTCCATCCTATTTTGAGAAAGTCATAACATCATGCCTATGCCTACCACTTAAGGCCAGACTCCTTCAGCCCTATCTCATTCCAACAAGAAATCCCCGATATTCCAAATTCTTGGCAGAAAGAGATCTGGTACCAGTATCATCCTCAGGAATTAAAACTGACAGAGTTCCTTTTCATAAAGGAGGGAACAAAGCACTTCTAAAAATCCAGTAACATAGCATGTCATGTAAGTATTTTGAAAGAGTATAACAATAACGACAACACATACAGAATTAAAGAACCTTTACCATTCAGAATAGCAAAGATAAACAATAGATAATTGTGTCTTTCACTGCTGCTTAACCACAAAGGCTTTTGACAATGTGACCAAATGCAACCATGGGGTGACAGCATATGAAATGCAAACAAAAAGAATAACTGACAGACAAGGACACTCGATCTATAAATTTCAAAGAAAGAGGTCCAAAGTTGTAGTAATTAACAATGGAAAGTCTACTCCTTAACTGTGAAAACCTTTGTGTTCTATAGTACTGTGTTTCCTCCTCAACTGCTTCTTATACTCAAACTTGATAATGAGAGCAAAACTCATTATGCTTTTCTTTTTATGTTGGAGGCTCCAGTTACAGACTGAAGTCCACATCAAGGCCAGGCCTTAATTTTAATATAAAGATGTCAACGAAAGGAAGAAAGAAGAAACATGGAGAAGCATTTACTAATTCAGGAGAATGAAAAACCTGTTTTACAAAACATGCTAGGTCATACTTACTGGGAAAGACATAAGATGGAAGAAAATGTCAAAGCTTCAAGGAGTGGGGACCGAAGTTATCAAAATGGCCCACCCTTGAGTTGCCAACAGCCAAACAGTAATAATAAGACACAGCAGCTTGCCAAGTATTGTGTGGTCTAGCTTGTGGCAGGGGAATGCAAACAGCCAGCTCTTGGGAGCATAAAACTAAAGTAATACCTATAGAATAGGGAGAGTGATCCAATATTGTAGCACAGGGCAAGTGGGTCAAGTTTTGAAGCTAGCATGGGAGAGATGATAAGTTGGACTGCTTTCAACTCAACTCTGTAAAGTAAAGATGCAGAGCCAGAACTAACAATGATGTGAGAAAAATACTTCATTACAAGGATGGATTAATGCTCAGTATAAACAGAGCAACTGTTCAAGGAAAAAATATCAACATCTAAACAGAACTACCAGTTTCTAAAAGATAGATTTAGCTATTTTCATAATGTGGGGTTTCCGATATTGTGTGTATATCACAGTAATACCAAGTATGTTCACTGAGTCAAGAGGTGGAATGACAAATTTGTTAAAAGAGAGGGGAAACCTGGGAAGAATGTTTGATACTAAGATGGGTAGAAACTAGGTCTTGGAGGCATTAAACTTACCCACAGTTCACCTAACCTACTGTCCAAGTCTGAGTCTGCTGAAGAAGTTGTGTTGAGACGAGATGCAAATCAAGTAATAGAAGAAGGAGCAGGTTTGAAGAATGGGGAGGAATGCAGTATTCAGTTGTCAGCATATGAGTGCATTAGGTTATTTGCAGAAGAAAATGAATTGCTGATAACATGAAAAAAGTGTAAGAGACAAGACACAACCTTGAGGGACTCCATTGTTGATAAAGAAAGGGGGAAAGACTAATCCATTAAGAACCATGGAGATAGATCGACCAGAGAGGAAGCTAGATATGCAGGAACAAAGTGAGGGATGGAAGCCAAAAAGAGGGGAGCTTAGAGATATGACCCCACTGGTCCATAAGTCAAAAGCTTTGGATATATCAAGGGCAACTATACAGGATTCCCCAAAATCTATCAGGAAAGATGACAAAACATTAGTAATACAGGAAAGATTATCATAAGTGGAGCTTGCTGTACAGATACCATGCTGGTGATCAGAAAGATGTCTGAGGACAAATGAGTTGAGAAAAAATTGAAAGACTTTGGAAAAAGCAGATGAGAAACCAACATTAAGATAGCCAGAGAGGTCAGAACGGTCACATAATTTTTTTAGATGGAATGTTCCAATATATGTTTCCAAGAAGAAAAAGGTCTAGTTTTAGGACAAAAACTGAATACACACACAAGCAAGCATGGTAGCATATAACATCAGAATCAGTATTGCAATTTCATATGATGATAATGAAAATCTGTAAACAGATATCAAACAAATCTTGTAGTTTTGTGAAAATAAGATAGTCAAAAAAGAAAACTGAACCTCTCCTCAAAACAAGGAGCAAAGAAGTTACATTACATCTCAAGTGCAAGATGGAAAAACTGACTGTAGCATGTCAGTGATATGATGGTAGCATGCAGTTGAAACATTAGAAATCCATGAGTGATAACTAACACTTATCTCACCTTTGGAGAACACAACACAGAAACTGTTGATCATGCAAAAATGATATGTTGCTTAAAGAGAACTTTCAAAACAAGTGAAGATCATTAATGATGCTGTTAATTAATGCACTGTTCTTTTTTGGTTGAAAAGCCATTGTTCACTGATATCACTGTAGAGGGTTGGAGAAATTCTTGTCTTTGAGCAAAAGGGTAGCAGGTTAGCAAGTCTTATCTAGGGAATTACGTTTGAAAAACTGAATGATTGTAAATGATCCATTCCATATACATGAAGGTGGAATGAAAGATGAATCTAATTATAAGATTTCAATGAAGAACCTGCAGTACAATGAGAGACATTAAATTCCAACAATGTAAAACACTTTTACCTACCTCTCTGCAGTAAGGAAGGGCAAGTGTGATGACTGAAGCCATTCCAAAATATGCCAGGAAAACTAACAGGAGAGAGAGGCCAATGGCAATAGGAATAGTACGTTCTGGATTGATTGCTTCTTCACCTAAAACAGTACTTTAGAATCATTTAAAATTCACAAAAAGACTACTTTCTGTACATAATATTTCCCTCTTGATATTTTATGAAAGATGGAGAAAAAACAATGAAACAATATTGATATTATTTTCCCTTAGTACATAACTATGTAGCTGTTATTGAGCTAATCCATTAAATTTGACTGAATATGCAAACAAAACAGACAAAATAGATACTGTAAAATAAAAAAACAGCATGGATGTACTTAAAAATGTAGGTAAACTATAGAAGAGAAACATAATTAAATTTGTCCCAATTACTTTACATAGATGATGGTAAGTTATTACCTAAATCAAAGAAAGAGCTGTACAGAAGGGTCAGCGGCTTCAACGATGCATAAATGATGATAATGCTGAAAGTGAACGTGAATAAAAGACTTGTTTTGGAAAATGATGAGAGACAAGATTTCAATTTCTAATATCATGAAAAATGTAGTGTAGATTTAGTTAACAAACTTAATATCAACATTGATTTTGATTTTAAACTGGTTAGCTTTGATGTTTCATCTCTGTTCACAAAGGTTCTAGTTGATGACCTCTAGGATAATAATCATTTACCTGTTACAAAGGCTGTTTTTAATGAACTGATGAAACTGTATAAAAGACTGTGTATATCAATTCAATGGAGAATATTATGCTCAGAAATTTGGTATGGCAATGAGTAGCCTAGACCTCTTCAGTTATTAACAAATTTTTAAATGGAAGTCTTTAAAACAAAGTCACTAAAGGATATCTTACCTTCAAATGTAATTTGGTTTAGGTATGTAGATTATGTTCATTGCGTTTGGCCAACAAATTTACAAACATTTCTCCCTTTACTTAACAATTTAGTACCTTCCATTAACTCTACTGCAGAAATTGAAAATAATGGTATGTTACCATTTTTAGATTGCATGGTCCATAGGGATGGAAGCATGTTTAAGTTTAGCATATACAGAAAACCTACCAAAGTATGCACATATATCCATTATTACACAACTCAACATGACAGAGTTAAATTATCATATTTCCAGTTCATGTTCCTTAGGCATTATGTACATGTAATTCAGAATTTATTGATGATGAGTTTGAGAAGATATAATTCATTGGATCCATGTTAAAGTATCCTAGATATTTCATTAATAAACCCATTAAGTTGGCAAATAAATAATTCTATAGTTCAACAGTAGGGTTGAGGGTCAAGTCAATTGGGAGGTGAGTTTGAATGGTGAGAGGCTGGAGGAAGTGAAGTGTTTTAGATATCTGGGAGTGGATCTGTCAGCGGATGGAACCATGGAAGCGGAAGTGGATCATAGGGTGGGGGAGGGGGCGAAAATTTTGGGAGCCTTGAAAAATGTGTGGAAGTCGAGAACATTATCCCGGAAAGCAAAAATGGGTATGTTTGAAGGAATAGTAGTTCCAACAATGTTGTATGGTTGCGAGGCGTGGGCTATGGATAGAGTTGTGCGCAGGAGGATGGATGTGCTGGAAATGAGATGTTTGAGGACAATGTGTGGTGTGAGGTGGTTTGATCGAGTAAGTAACGTAAGGGTAAGAGAGATGTGTGGAAATAAAAAGAGCGTGGTTGAGAGAGCAGAAGAGGGTGTTTTGAAATGGTTTGGGCACATGGAGAGAATGAGTGAGGAAAGATTGACCAAGAGGATATATGTGTCGGAGGTGGAGGGAACGAGGAGAAGAGGGAGACCAAATTGGAGGTGGAAAGATGGAGTGAAAAGGATTTTGTGTGATCGGGGCCTGAACATGCAGGAGGGTGAAAGGAGGGCAAGGAATAGAGTGAATTGGAGCGATGTAGTATACAGGGGTTGACGTGCTGTCAGTGGATTGAATCAAGGCATGTGAAGCGTCTGGGGTAAACCATGGAAGGCTGTGTAGGTATGTATATTTGCGTGTGTGGACGTGTGTATGTACATGTGTATGGGGGGGGGGTTGGGCCATTTCTTTCGTCTGTTTCCTTGCGCTACCTCGCAAACGCGGGACACAGCGACAAAGTATAAAAAAAAAAAAAAAAAAAAAAAGTTCAACCCAATCCTTCCCTTGACACCAAGAACCTGTTAGTTCTCCCATTTCATAATAATTCTATTTTACTTCTCATGTTGCTTAAATCCTTGAATGTAAAGGTTGCCTCCAGCAACAACAATACTATAAAGAATATCGTAATCAGGAACTCACCAAAACGTTCTGCACGATGTGTCTATAAAGTACCATATAAATATTGTGATAAGTTTTATGTTCTGCAGACTGGTAAGGATCTTTCTGTTAGACTTAAGCAATATAAATACAATAAAAGAAAAGGACAAGAATCAAAGGCCTCGTTTCATGATGTTAAAAATTATGATCTCTGTACTGACTGCAATAGGATATCTCAGTTATTAACTCTGACTCATGTACCAAAAGAAACATTGAATCTTCTACTATCAAATACAAAAAGAATTGTAACATTAATATTAGTGAAGGTCTATACAAATTGGATACCTTTATTGTTCATAAAATTATAAACAGTTCCCTTTCTTGTCCATATAATGAATTTTATGATATGCATGTTGCCAGACTTGAACACACCCGACCTCCATTCAGCCAGTCACTTGTTTACCAAATGGCATCCTATGTACGTCTCTTCGTTGTATATCAACTGACAGTCATATTTCTTTCTTGTATCTCCCCCATTGATGTGATCATTACACAAAAGTGTTATATTTCCCCATAGACAAAAAAATATAAATATATATATATATATATATATCATATTCTTATTTTTTTTATATTTTATATATATATATATATATATATATATATATATATATATATATATATATATACTTCCCATGTATTCCCTGCGTGTCATAGAAGGCGACTAAAAGGGGAGGGAGCGGGGGGCTAGAAATCCTCCCCTCTCGTTTTTTCCAAAAGAGAGCTTGGGAAGTGAGTCAGTTGTTGTTCGCTGATGATACAGCACTGTGGCTGATTCATGTGAGAAACTGCAGAAGCTGGTGACTGAGTTTGGTAAAGTGTGTGGAAGAAGAAAGTTAAGAGTAAATGTGAATAAGAGCAAGGTTATTAGGTACAGTAGGGTTGAGGGTCAAGTCAATTGGGAGGTGAGTTTGAATGGAGAAAAACTGGAGGAAGTGAAGTGTTTTAGATATCTGGAAGTGGATCTGGCAGCGGATGGAACCATGGAAGCGGAAGTGCATCATAGGGTGGGGGAGGGGGCGAAAATTCTGGGGGCCTTGAAGAATGTGTGGAAGTCGAGAACATTATCTCGGAAAGCAAAAATGGGTATGTTTGAAGGAATAGTGGTTCCAACAATGTTGTATGGTTGCGAGGCGTGGGCTATGGATAGAGTTGTGCGCAGGAGGATGGATGTGCTGGAAATGAGATGTTTGAGGACAATGTGTGGTGTGAGGTGGTTTGATCGAGTGAGTAACGTAAGGGTAAGAGAGATGTGTGGAAATAAAAAGAGCGTGGTTGAGAGAGCAGAAGAGGGTGTTTTGAAGTGGTTTGGGCACATGGAGAGGATGAGTGAGGAAAGATTGACCAAGAGGATATATGTGTCGGAGGTGGAGGGAACGAGGAGAAGAGGGAGACCAAATTGGAGGTGGAAAGATGGAGTGAAAAAGATTTTGTGTGATCGGGGCCTGAACATGCAGGAGGGTGAAAGGAGGGCAAGGAATAGAGTGAATTGGAGCGATGTGGTATACCGGGGTTGACGTGCTGTCAGTGGATTGAATCAAGGCATGTGAAGCGTCTGGGGTAAACCATGGAAAGCTGTGTAGGTATGTATATTTGCGTGTGTGGACGTATGTATATACATGTGTATGGGGGGGGTTGGGCCATTTCTTTCGTCTGTTTCCTTGCGCTACCTCGCAAACACGGGAGACAGCGACAAAGTATAATAAAAAAAATAAAAATATATATATATATATATATATATATATATATATATATATATATATATATATATATATATATATATACATATATATATATATATATATATATATATATATATATATATATATATATATATATATATATGGAAGGAGGTAAATAAAGTGCGTAAGACAAGGGAGTAAATGGGAACTTCAGTGAAGGGCGCAAATGGGGAGGTGATAACAAGTAGTGGTGATGTGAGAAGGAGATGGAGTGAGTATTTTGAAGGTTTGTTGAATGTGTTTGATGATAGAGTGGCAGATATGGGGTGTTTTGGTTGAGGTGGTGTGCAAAATGAGTGTGTTAGGGGAAATGATTTGGTAAACAGAGAAGAGGTAGTAAAAGCTTTGCGGAAGATGAGAGCCGGCAAGGCAGCAGGTTTGGATGGTATTGCAGTGGAATTTATTAAAAAAGGGGGTGACTGTATTGTTGACTGGTTGGTAAGGTTATTTAATGTATGTATGACTCATGGTGAGGTGCCTGAGGATTGGCGGAATGCGTGCGTAGTGCCATTGTACAAAGGCAAAGGGGATAAGAGTGAGTGCTCAAATTACATAGGTATAAGTTTGTTGAGTATTCCTCGTAAATTATATGGGAGGGTATTGATTGAGAGGGTGAAGGCATGTACAGAGCATCAGATTGGGGAAGAGCAGTGTGGTTTCAGAAGTGGTAGAGGATGTGTGGATCAGGTGTTTGCTTTGAAGAATGTACGTGAGAAATACTTAGAAAAACAAATGGATTTGTATGTAGCATTTATAGATCTGGAAAAGGCATATGATAGAGTTGATAGAGATGCTCTGTGGAAGGTATTAAGAATATATGGTGTGGGAGGCAAGTTGTTAGAAGCAGTGAAAAGTTTTTATCGAGGATGTAAGGCATGTGTACGTGTAGGAAGAGAGGAAAGTGATAGGTTCTCAGTGAATGTAGGTTTGCGGCAGGGGTGTGTGATGTCTCCATGGTTGTTTAATTTGTTTATGGATGGGGTTGTTAGGGAGGTGAATGCAGGAGTTTTGGAAAGAGGGGCAAGAATGAAGTCTGTTGTGGATGAGAGAGCTTGGGAAGTGAGTCAGTTGTTGTTCGCTGATGATACAGTGCTGGTGGCTGATTCATGTGAGAAACTGCAGAAGCTGGTGACTGAGTTTGGTAAAGTGTGTGAAAGAAGAAAGTTAAGAGTAAATGTGAATAAGAGCAAGGTTATTAGGTACAGTAGGGTTGAGGGTCAAGTCAATTGGGAGGTAAGTTTGAATGGAGAAAAACTGGAGGAAGTAAAGTGTTTTAGATATCTGGGAGTGGATTTGGCAGCGGATGGAACTATGGAAGCAGAAGTGAATCATAGGGTGGGGGAGGGGGCGAAAATCCTGGGAGCCTTGAAGAATGTGTGGAAGTCGAGAACATTATCTCGGAAAGCAAAAATGGGTATGTTTGAGGGAATAGTGGTTCCAACAATGTTGTATGGTTGCGAGGCGTGGGCTATGGATAGAGTTGTGTGCAGGAGGGTGGATGTGCAGGAAATGAGATGTTTGAGGAAAATGTGTGGTGTGAGGTGGTTTGATCGAGTAAGTAATGTAAGGGTAAGAGAGATGTGTGGAAATAAAAAGAGCGTGGTTGAGAGAGCAGAAGAGGGTGTTTTGAAATGGTTTGGGCACATGGAGAGAATGAGTGAGGAAAGATTGACCAAGAGGATATATGTGTCGGAGGTGGAGGGAACGAGGAGAAGTGGGAGACCAAATTGGAGGTGGAAAGATGGAGTGAAAAAGATTTTGTGTGATCGGGGCCTGAACATGCAGGAGGGTGAAAGGAGGGCAAGGAATAGAGTGAATTGGATCGATGTGGTATACCGGGGTTGACGTGCTGTCAGTGGATTGAATCAGGGCATGTGAAGCGTCTGGGGTAAACCATGGAAAGTTGTGTGGGGCCTGCATGTGGGAAGGGAGCTGTGTTTTCGGGCATTATTGCATGACAGCTAGAGACTGAGTGTGAAAGAATGGGGCCTTTGTTGTCTTGTCCTAGGTGCTACCTCGAACACATGAGGGGGGAGGGGGATGGTATTCCATGTGTGGCGAGGTGGTGATGGGAATGAATAAAGGCAGACAGTGTGAATTGTGTGCATGGGTATATATGTATGTGTCTGTGTGTGTATATATATGTGTACATTGAGATGTATAGGTATGTATATTTGCATGTGTGGACATGTATGTATATACATTGTGTATGGAGGTGGGCTGGGCCATTTATTTCGTCTGTTTCCTTGCGCTACCTCGCAAACGCGGGAGACAGCGAGAAAGCAAAAAAGAAAAAAATATATATATATATATATATATATATATATATATATATATATATAAAATGTGAAACAGAAGAAGGAGTCACGCGGGGAGTGATCATCCTCCTCGAAGGCTCAGAGTGGGGTGCCTAAATGTGTGTGGATGTAACCAAGATGTGAAAAAAGGAGAGATAGGTAGTATGTTTGAGGAAAGGAACCTGGATGTTTTGGCTCTGAGTGAAACGAAGCTCAAGGGTAAAGGGGAAGAGTGGTTTGGAAATGTCTGGGGAGTGAAGTCAGGGGTTAGTGAGAGGACAAGAGCAAGGGAAGGAGTAGCAATACTCCTGAAACAGGAGTTGTGGGAGTATGTGATAGAATGTAAGAAAGTAAATTCTCGATTAATATGGGTAAAATTGAAAGTTGATGGAGAGAGGTGGGTGATTATTGGTGCATATGCACCTGGGCATGAGAAGAAAGATCATGAGAGGCAAGTGTTTTGGGAGCAGCTGAATGAGTGTGTTAGCGGTTTTGATGCACGAGACCGGGTTATAGTGATGGGTGATTTGAATGCAAAGGTGAGTAATGTGGCAGTTGAGGGAATAATTGGTATGCATGGGGTGTTCAGTGTTGTAAATGGAAATGGTGAAGAGCTTGTAGATTTATGTGCTGAAAAAGGACTGATGATTGGGAATACCTGGTTTAAAAAGCAAGATATACATAAGTATACCTATGTAAGTAGGAGAGATGGCCAGAGAGCGTTATTGGATTACGTGTTAATTGACAGGCGTGCGAAAGAGAGACTTTTGGATGTTAATGTGCTGAGAGGTGCAACTGGAGGGATGTCTGATCATTATCTTGTGGAGGCTAAGGTGAAGATTAGTATGGGTTTTCAGAAAAGAGGAGTGAATGTTGGGGTGAAGAAGGTGGTGAGAGTAAGTGAGCTTGGGAAGGAGACCTGTGTGGGGAAGTACCAGGAGAGACTGTGTACAGAATGGAAAAAGGTGAGAACAATGGAAGTAAGGGGAGTGGGGGAGAAATGGGATGTATTTAGGGAATCAGTGATGGATTGCGCAAAAGATGCTTGTGGCATGAGAAGAGTGGGAGGTGGGCTGTTTAGAAAGGGTAGTGAGTGGTGGGATGAAGAAGTAAGAGTATTAGTGAAAGAGAAGAGAGAGGCATTTGGACGATTTTTGCAGGGAAAAAATGCAATTGAGTGGGAGAAGTATAAAAGAAAGAGACAGGAGGTCAAGAGAAAGGTGCAAGAGGTGAAAAAAAGGGCAAATGAGAGTTGGGGTGAGAGACTATCAGTAAATTTTAGGGAGAATAAAAAGATGTTCTGGAAGGAGGTAAAGAGGGTGCGTAAGACAAGGGAGCAAATGGGAACTTCAGTGAAGGGCGTAAATGGGGAGGTGATAACAAGTAGTGGTGATGTGAGAAGGAGATGGAATGAGTATTTTGAAGGTTTGTTGAATGTGTCTGATGACAGAGTGGCAAATATAGGGTGTTTTGGTCGAGGTGGTGTGCAAAGTGAGAGGGTTAGGGAAAATGATTTGGTAAACAGAGAAGAGGTAGTAAAAGCTTTGCGGAAGATGAAAGCCGGCAAGGCAGCAGGTTTGGATGGTATTGCAGTGGAATTTATTAAAAAAGGGGGTGACTGTATTGTTGACTGGTTGGTAAGGTTATTTAATGTATGTATGACTCATGGTGAGGTGCCTGAGGATTGGCGGAATGCGTGCATAGTGCCATTGTACAAAGGCAAAGGGGATAAGAGTGAGTGCTCAAATTACAGAGGTATAAGTTTGTTGAGTATTCCTGGTAAATTATATGGGAGGGTATTGATTGAGAGGGTGAAGGCATGTACAGAGCATCAGATTGGGGAAGAGCAGTGCGGTTTCAGAAGTGGTAGAGGATGTGTGGATCAGGTGTTTGCTTTGAAGAATGTATGTGAGAAATAATTAGAAAAGCAAATGGATTTGTATGTAGCATTTATGGATCTGGAGAAGGCATATGATAGAGTTGATAGAGATGCTCTGTGGAAGGTATTAAGAATATATGGTGTGGGAGGCAAGTTGTTAGAAGCAGTGAAAAGTTTTTATCGAGGATGTAAGGCATGTGTACGTGTAGGAAGAGAGGAAAGTGATTGGTTCTCAGTGAATGTAGGTTTGCGGCAGGGGTGTGTGATGTCTCCATGGTTGTTTAATTTGTTTATGGATGGGGTTGTTAGGGAGGTAAATGCAAGAGTCCTGGAAAGAGGGGCAAGTATGAAGTCTGTTGGGGATGAGAGAGCTTGGGAAGTGAGTCAGTTGTTGTTCGCTGATGATACAGCACTGGTGGCTGATTCATGTGAGAAACTGCAGAAGCTGGTGACTGAGTTTGGTAAAGTGTGTGGAAGAAGAAAGTTAAGAGTAAATGTGAATAAGAGCAAGGTTATTAGGTACAGTAGGGTTGAGGGTCAAGTCAATTGGGAGGTGAGTTTGAATGGAGAAAAACTGGAGGAAGTGAAGTGTTTTAGATATCTGGGAGTGGATCTGTCAGCGGATGGAACCATGGAAGCGGAAGTGGATCATAGGGTGGGGGAGGGGGCGAAAATTTTGGGAGCCTTGAAAAATGTGTGGAAGTCGAGAACATTATCTCGGAAAGCAAAAATGGGTATGTTTGAAGGAATAGTGGTTCCAACAATGTTGTATGGTTGCGAGGCGTGGGCTATGGATAGAGATGTGCGCAGGAGGATGGATGTGCTGGAAATGAGATGATTGAGGACAATGTGTGGTGTGAGGTGGTTTGATCGAGTAAGTAACGTAAGGGTAAGAGAGATGTGTGGAAATAAAAAGAGCGTGGTTGAGAGAGCAGAAGAGGGTGTTTTGAAATGGTTTGGGCACATGGAGAGAATGAGTGAGGAAAGATTGACCAAGAGGATATATGTGTCGGAGGTGGAGGGAACGAGGAGAAGAGGGAGACCAAATTGGAGGTGGAAAGATGGAGTGAAAAAGATTTTGTGTGATCGGGGCCTGAACATGCAGGAGGGTGAAAGGAGGGCAAGGAATAGAGTGAATTGGAGCGATGTGGTATACAGGGGTTGACGTGCTGTCAGTGGATTGAATCAAGGCATGTGAAGCGTCTGGGGTAAACCATGGAAAGCTGTGTAGGTATGTATATTTGCGTGTGTGGACGTGTGTATGTACATGTGTATGGGGGGGGGTTGGGCCATTTCTTTCGTCTGTTTCCTTGCGCTACCTCGCAAACGCGGGAGACAGCGACAAAGTGTAAAAAAAAAAAAAGAAAAAAAAATATATATATATATATATATATATATATATATATATATATATATATATATATATATATATATATATATATATATATATATCCTTTCTACGACACGTGAGGAAAGAAGAAAGTTAAGAGTAAATGTGAATAAGAGCAAGGTTATTAGGTACAGTAGGGTTGAGGGTCAAGTCAATTGGGAGGTAAGTTGGAATGGAGAAAAACTGGAGGAAGTAAAGTGTTTTAGATATCTGGGAGTGGATCTGGCAGCGGATGGAACCATGGAAGCAGAAGTGAATCATAGGGTGGGGGAGGGGGCGAAAATCCTGGGAGCCTTGAAGAATGTGTGGAAGTCGAGAACATTAACTCCGAAAGCAAAAATGGCTATGTTTGAAGGAATAGTGGTTCCAACAATGTTGTATGGTTGTTAGGCGTGGGCTATGGATAGAGTAGTGTGCAAGAGGGTGGATATGCTGGAAATGAGATGTGTGAGGACAATATGTGGTGTGAGGTGGTTTGATCGAGTAAGTAATGTAAGGGTAAGAGAGATGTGTGGAAATAAGAAGAGTGTGGTTGAGAGAGCAGAAGAGGGTGTTTTGAAATGGTTTGGGCACATGGAGAGAATGAGTGAGGAAAGATTGACCAAGAGGATATATGTGTCGGAGGTGGAGGGAACAAGGAGAAAAGGGAGACCAAATTAGAGGTGGAAAGAAGGAGTGAAAAAGATTTTGAGTGATTGGGGCCTGAACATGCAGGGGGGTGAAAGGCGTGCAAGGAATAGAGTGCATTGGATCGATGTGGTATACCGGGGTCGACGTGCTGTCAATGGATTGAATCAGGGCATGTGAAGCGTCTGGGGAAAACTATGGAAAGTTCTGTGGGGCCTGCATGTGGGAAGGGAGCTGTGTTTTCGGGCATTATTGCATGACAGCTAGAGACTGAGTGTGAACGAATGGGGTCTTTGTTGTCTTTTCCTAGTGCTACCTTGCACACATGAGGGGGGAGGGGGATGTTATTCCATGTGTGGCGAGGTGGCGATGGGAATGAATATAGGCAGACAGTGTGAATTGTGTGCATGAGTATATATGTATATGTCTGTGTGTGTATATATATGTGTACATTGAGACGTATGGGTATGTATATTTGCGTGTGTGGAAGTGTATGTATATACATGTGTATGGGGGTGGGTTGGGCCATTTCTTTCATCTATTTCCTTGTGCTACCTCGTGAATGCGGGAGACAGCAACAAAGCAAAATAAAAAAAATATAATATATATCCCTGGGGATAGGGGAGAAAGAATATTTCCCACGCATTCCTCGTGTCATAGAAGGCAAGTTAAGGGGATGGGAGCGGGGAGCCAGAAACCCTCCCCTCCTTGTATTTTGACTTTCTAAAAGGGGAAACAGAAGAAGGAGTCATGTGGGGAGTGCTTATCCTCCTCGAAGCTCAGATTGGGGTGTCTAAATGTGTGTGGATGTAACCAAGATAACAAAAAAGGAGAGATAGGAAGTATGTTTGAGGAAAGGAACCTTGATGTTTTGGCTCTGAGTGAAACGAAGCTCAAGGGTAAAGGGGAAGGGTGGCTTGGGAATGTCTTGGGAATAAAGTCAGTGGTTAGTGAGAGGACAAGAGCAAGGGAAGGAGTAGCACTACTGAAACAGGAGTTGTGGGAGTATGTGATAGAGTGTAAGAAAGTAAATTCTAGATTGATATGGGTAAAACTGAAAGTTGATGGAGAGAGATGGGTGATTATTGGTGCATATGCACCTGGGCATAAGTGATTTGAATGCAAAGTTGAGTAATGTGGCAGTTGAGGGAATAATTAATATACATGGGGTGTTCAGTGTTGTAAATGGAAATGGTGAAGAGCTTGTAAATTTATGTGCTGAAAAAGGACTGGTGATTGGGAATACCTGGTTCAAAAAGTGAGATATACATAAGTATACGTATGTAAGTAGGAGAGATGGCCAGAGAGCGTTATTGGATTACGTGTTAATTGACAGGCGCGCAAAAGAAAGACTTTTGGATGTTAATGTGCTGAGAGGTGCAAATGGAGGGATGTCTGATCATTATCTTGTGGAGGCGAAGGTGAAGATTTTTAGGGGTTTTCAGAAAAGAAGAATGTTGGGGTGAAGAAAGTGGTGAGAGTAAGTGAGCTTGGGAAGGAGACTTGTGTGAGGAAGTACCTGGAGAGACTGAGTACAGAATGGAAAAAGGTGAGAACAAAGGAGGTAAGGGGAGTGGGGGAGGAATGGGATGTATTTAGGGAAGCAGTGATGGCTTGCGCAAAAGATGCTTGTGGCATGAGAAGTGTGGGAGGTGGGTTGATTAGGAAGGGTAGTGAGTGGTGGGATGAAGAAGTAAGATTATTAGTGAAAGAGAAGAGAGAGGCATTTGGACGATTTTTGCAGGGAAAAAATGCATATGAGTGGGAGATGTATAAAAGAAAGAGGCAGGAGGCCAAGAGAAAGGTGCAAGAGGTGAAAAAGAGGGCAAATGAGAGTTGGGTGAGAAAGTGTCATTAAATTTTAGGGAGAATAAAAAGATGTTTTGGAAGGAGGTAAACAAAGTGCATAAGACAAGGGAGCAAATGGGAACTTCAGTGAAGGGGGCTAATGGGGAGGTGATAACAAGTAGTGGTGATGTGAGAAGGAGATGGAGTGAGTATTTTGAAGGTTTGTTGAATGTGTTTGATGATAGAGTGGCAGATATAGGGTGTTTTGGTCGAGATGGTGTGCAAAGTGAGAGGGTTAGGGAAAATGATTTGGTAAACAGAGAACAGGTAGTAAAAGCTTTGCGGAAGATGAAAGCCGAAAAGGCAGCAGGTTTGGATGTTATTGCAGTGGAATTTATTAAAAATGGGGGTGACTGTATCGTTGACTGGTTGGTAAGGTTACTTAATGTATGTATGATTCATGGTGAGGTGCCTGAGGATTGGCGGAATGCGTGCATAGTGCCATTGTACAAAGGCAAAGGGGATAAGAGTGAGTGCTCAAATTACAGAGGTATAAGTTTGTTGAGTATTCCTGGTAAATTATATGGGAGGGTATTGATTGAGAGGGTAAAGGCATGTACAGAGCATCAGATTGGGGAAGAGCAGTGTGGTTTCAGAAGTGGTAGAGGATGTGTGGATCAGGTGTTTGCTTTGAAGAATGTATGTGAGAAATACTTAGAAAAGCAAATGGATTGGTATGTAGTGTTTATGGATCTGAAGAAGTCATATGAGAGAGTTGATAGAATGCTCTGTGGAAGGCATTAAGAATATATGGTGTGGGAGGCAAGTTGTCAGAAACAGTGAAAAGTTTTTATCAAGGATGTAAGGCATGTGTACGTGTAGGAAGAGAGGAAAGTAATTGGTTATCAGTGAAAGTAGGTTTGTGGCAGGGGTGTGTGATGTTTCAATGGTTGTTTAATTTATTTATGGATGGGGTTGTTAGGGAGGTGAATGCAAGAGTTTTGGAAAGAGGGGCAAGTATGCAGTCTGTTGTGGATTAGAGAGCTTGGGAAGTGAGTCAGTTGTTGTTTGCTGATGATACAGCGCTGGTGGCTGATTCATGTGAGAAACTGCAGAAGCTGGTGACTGAGTTTGGTAAAGTGTGTGAAAGAAGAAAGTTAAGAGTAAATGTGAATAAGAGCAAGGTTATTAGGTACAGTAGGGTTGAGGGTCAAGTCAATTGGGAGGTAAGTTTGAATGAAGAAAAACTGGAGGAAGTAGTGTTTTAGATATCTGAGAGTGGATCTGGCAGCGGATGGAACCATGGAAGCGGAAGTGAATCACAGGGTGGGGGAGGGGGTGAAAATTCTGGGAGCCTTGAAGAATGTTTGAAAGTCGAGAACATTATCTTGGAAAGCAAAAATGGGTATGTTTGAAGGAATAGTGGTTCCAACAATGTTGTATGGTTGCGAGGCGTGGGCTATGGATAGGGTTGTGCACAGGAGGGTGGATGTGCTGGAAATGAGATGTTTGAGGACAATATGTGGTGTGAGGTGGTTTGATCGAGTAAGTAATGTAAGGGTAAGAGAGATGTGTGGAAATAAAAAGAGTGTGGTTGAGAGAGCAGAAGAGGGTGTTTTGAAATGGTTTGGTCACATGGAGAGAATGAGTGAGGAAAGACTGACCAAAAGGATATATGTATCAGAGGTGGAGGGAACGAGGAGAAGTGGGAGACCAAATTGGAGGCGGAAAGATGGAGTGAAAAAGATTTGAGTGATCGGGGCCTAAACATGCAGGAGGGTGAAAGGCGTGCAAGGAATAGAGTGAAATGAAACGATGTGGTATACCGGGGTCGACGTGCTGTCAATGGATTAAACCAGGGCATGTGAAGTGTATGGGGTAAACCATGGAAAGTTGTGTGGGGCCTGGATGTGGAAAGGGAGCTGTGGTTTCGGTGCATTATTACATGACAGCTAGAGACTGAGTGTGAACGAATGGGGCCTTTGTTGTCTTTTCCTAGTGCTATCTCACACACATGAGGGGGAAGAGGGTTGTTATTCCATGTGTGGCGAGGTGGCGATGGGAATGAATAAAGGCAGACAGTATGAATTATGTATATGTGTATATATGTATATGTCTGTGTGTGTATATATATATGTATACATTGAGATGTATAGGTATGTATATATCCGTGTGTGGATGTGTATGTATATACATGTGTATGTGGGTGGGTTGGGCCATTCTTTCATCTGTTTTCTTGCGCTACCTCGCTAATGCGGGAGACAGCGACAAAGTATATAATAAATAAATAAACAAATGAGAGAGAGAGAGAGAGGGACAGAGAGAGAGAGAGAGAGACAGAGAGAGAGAAAGATGAGAGAGAGAGAGAGAGAGAGAGAGAGAGAGAGAGAGAGAGAGAGAGAGAGAGAGAGAGAGAGAGAGAGAGAGCAAGAGAGAGAGAGAGAGGATATATGTGTCAGTGGTGGAGGGAACAAGGAGAAATGGCACACCAAATTGGAGGTGGAAAGATGGAGTGAAAAAGATTTTGAGTGATCGGGGCCTGAACATGCAGGAGGGTGAAAGGCGTGATAGGAATAGAGTGAATTAGAACAATGTGGTATACCGGGGTCAACGTGCTGTCAATGGATTGAACCAGGGCATGTGAAGCATCTGGGGTAAACTATGAAAAGTTTTATGAGGCCTATATGTGGAAAGGGAACTGTGGTTATGGTGCATTATACATGACAGCTAGAGACTGAGTGTGAATGATGTGGCCTTTGTTGTCTTTTCCTAGCAATACCATGCGCACATGTGGGGGGAGGGGGTTGTCATTTCATGTGTGGCAGGGTGGCGATGGGAATGAAGAAAGTCAGACAATATGCATTATGTACATGTGTGTGTGTGTGTGTGTGTGTGTGTATATATATATATATATATATATATATATATATATATATATATATATATATATATATATATATATATGTACGTATGTTTTGGACAATCACATGTTTACCAAATGGCATCCTAGCTTCGTCTCTTCGATGTATATCAACTGACTGTTATATTTCTCTCTTGTGTCTCCCCGACGATGTGATTATTACATGAAAGTGCACTTGGGAACTTTTCGTGTTTCATTTTCTCGGTGGACTCATAGGAATATATATGTATATAGGGGAGAAAGAATACTTCCCACGTATTCCCTGCGTGTCGTAGAAGGCGACTAAAAGGGAAGGGAGCGGGGGGCTGAAAATCCTCCCCTCTCGTTTTTTTTTTTTCCAAAAGAAGGAACAGAGGAGAGGTCCAGGTGAGGATATTCCCTCAAAGGCCCAGTCCTCTGTTCTTAACGCTACCTCGCTATCTCGGGAAATAGCGAATAGTATGAAAAATATATATATATATATATATATATATATATATCGCACGCCTGTCAATTAACACGTAATCCAATAATGCTCTCTGGCCATCTCTCCTACTTACATAAGTATACTTATGTATATCTCGCTTTTTAAACCAGGTATTCCCAATCATCAGTCCTTTTTCAGCACATAAATCTACAAGCTCTTCACCATTTCCATTTACAACACTGAACACCCCATGCATACCAATTATTCCCTCAACTGCCACATTACTCACCTTTGCATTCAAATCACCCATCACTATAACCCGGTCTCGTGCATCAAAACCGCTAACACACTCATTTAGCTGCTCCCAAAACACTTGCCTCTCATGATCTTTCTTCTCATGCCCAGGTGCATATGCACCAATAATCACCCACCTCTCTCCATCAACTTTCAATTTTACCCATATTAATCGAGAATTTACTTTCTTACATTCTATCACATACTCCCACAACTCCTGTTTCAGGAGTATTGCTACTCCTTCCCTTGCTCTTGTCCTCTCACTAACCCCTGACTTCACTCCCCAGACATTCCCAAACCACTCTTCCCCTTTACCCTTGAGCTTCGTTTCACTCAGAGCCAAAACATCCAGGATCCTTTCCTCAAACATACTACCTATCTCTCCTTTTTTCACATCTTGGTTACATCCACACACATTTAGGCACCCCACTCTGAGCCTTCGAGGAGGATGAGCACTCCCCGCGTGACTCCTTCTTCTGTTTCCCAGAGGAGGGAGGGTATTGATTGAGAGGGTGAAGGCATGTACAGAGCATCAGATTGGGGAAGAGCAGTGTGGTTTCAGAAGTGGTAGAGGATGTGTGGATCAGGTGTTTGCTTTGAAGAATGTATGTGAGAAATACTTAGAAAAGCAAATGGATTTGTATGTAGCATTTATGGATCTGGAGAAGGCATATGATAGAGTTGATAGAGATGCTCTGTGGAAGGTATTAAGAATATATGGTGTGGGAGGCAAGTTGTTAGAAGCAGTGAAAAGTTTTTATCGAGGATGTAAGGCATGTGTACGTGTAGGAAGAGAGGAAAGTGATTGGTTCTCAGTGAATGTAGGTTTGCGGCAGGGGTGTGTGATGTCTCCATGGTTGTTTAATTTGTTTATGGATGGGGTTGTTAGGGAGGTAAATGCAAGAGTCTTGGAAAGAGGGGCAAGTATGAAGTCTGTTGGGGATGAGAGAGCTTGGGAAGTGAGTCAGTTGTTGTTCGCTGATGATACAGCGCTGGTGGCGGATTCATGTGAGAAACTGCAGAAGCTGGTGACGGAGTTTGGTAAAGTGTGTGGAAGAAGAAAGTTAAGAGTAAATGTGAATAAGAGCAAGGTTATTAGGTACAGTAGGGTTGAGGGTCAAGTCAATTGGGAGGTGAGTTTGAATGGTGAAAAACTGGAGGAAGTGAAGTGTTTTAGATATCTGGGAGTGGATCTGTCAGCGGATGGAACCATGGAAGCGGAAGTGGATCATAGGGTGGGGGAGGGGGCGAAAATTTTGGGAGCCTTGAAAAATGTGTGGAAGTCGAGAACATTATCCCGGAAAGCAAAAATGGGTATGTTTGAAGGAATAGTAGTTCCAACAATGTTGTATGGTTGCGAGGCGTGGGCTATGGATAGAGTTGTGCGCAGGAGGATGGATGTGCTGGAAATGAGATGTTTGAGGACAATGTGTGGTGTGAGGTGGTTTGATCGAGTAAGTAACGTAGGGGTAAGAGAGATGTGTGGAAATAAAAAAATCGTGGTTGAGAGAGAAGAAGAGGGTGTTTTAAAATGGTTTGGGCACATGGAGAGAATGAGTGGGGAAAGATTGACCAAGAGGATATATGTGTCGGAGGTGGAGGGAACGAGGAGAAGAGGGAGACCAAATTGGAGGTGGAAAGATGGAGTGAAAAAGATTTTGTGTGATCGGGGCCTGAACATGCAGGAGGGTGAAAGGAGGGCAAGGAATAGAGTGAATTGGAGCGATGTGGTATACAGGGGTTGACGTGCTGTCAGTGGATTGAATCAAGGCATGTGAAGCGTCCGGGGTAAACCATGGAAAGCTGTGTAGGTATGTATATTTGTGTGTGTGGACGTGTGTATGTACATGTGTATGGGGGGGTTGGGCCATTTCTTTCGTCTGTTTCCTTGCGCTACCTCGCAAACGCGGGAGACAGCGACAAAGTATAAAAAAAAAAAAAAAAAAAATATATATATATATTTTTTTTTTTTTTTATATATATATATATATATATATATATATATTTAAATATATATATATATTTTTTTTTTTTGCTTTGTCGCTGTCTCCCGCGTTTGCGAGGTATATATATAAATATATATATATATATATATATATATATATATATATATATATATATATATATATATATATATATATCATTTTCCCGGTGTACTCATAGGAATATATATGTATATATGGAGGAAGTGAAGTGTTTTAGATATCTGGGAGTGGATCTGGCAGCGGATGGAACCATGGAAGCGGAAGTGGATCATAGGGTGGGGGAGGGGGCGAAAATTCTGGGGGCCTTGAAGAATGTGTGGAAGTCGAGAACATTATCTCGGAAAGCAAAAATGGGTATGTTTGAAGGAATAGTGGTTCCAACAATGTTGTATGGTTGCGAGGCGTGGGCTATGGATAGAGTTGTGCGCAGGAGGATGGATGTGCTGGAAATTAGATGTTTGAGGACAATGTGTGGTGTGAGGTGGTTTGATCGAGTGAGTAACGTAAGGGTAAGAGAGATGTGTGGAAATAAAAAGAGCGTGGTTGAGAGAGCAGAAGAGGGTGTTTTGAGGTGGTTTGGGCACATGGAGAGGATGAGTGAGGAAAGATTGACCAAGAGGATATATGTGTCGGAGGTGGAGGGAGCAAGGAGAAGAGGGAGACCAAATTGGAGGTGGAAAGATGGAGTGAAAAAGATTTTGTGTGATCGGGGCCTGAACATGCAGGAGGGAGAAAGGAGGGCAAGGAATAGAGTGAATTGGAGCGATGTGGTATACCGGGGTTGACGTGCTGTCAGTGGATTGAATCAAGGCATGTGAAGCGTCTGGGGTAAACCATGGAAAGCTGTGTAGGTATGTATATTTGCGTGTGTGGACGTATGTATATACATGTGTATGGGGGGGGGTTGGGCCATTTCTTTCATCTGTTTCCTTGCGCTACCTCGCAAACGCGGGAGACAGCGACAAAGTATAAAAAAAATATATATATATATATATATATATATATATATATATATATATATATATATATATATATATATATATATATATATATTTTTTTTTTTTTTTCTTAAACTTTGTCGCTGTCTCCCGCGTTTGCGAGGTAGCACAAGGAAACAGACGAAAGAAATGGCCCAACCCCCCCCCCATACACATGTATATACATACGTCCACACACGCAAATATACATACCTACACAGCTTTCCATGGTTTACCCCAGACGCTTCATATGCCTTGATTCAATCCACTGACAGCACGTCAACCCCGGTATACCACATCGCTCCAATTCACTCTATTCCTTGCCCTCCTTTCACCCTCCTGCATGTTCAGGCCCCGACCACACAAAATCCCTTTCACTCCATCCTTCCACCTCCAATTTGGTCTCCCTCTTCTCCTCGTTCCCTCCACCTCCGACACATATATCCTCTTGGTCAATCTCTCCTCACTCATTCTCTCCATGTGCCCAAACCACTTCAAAACACCCTCTTCTGCTCTCTCCACCACGCTCTTTTTATTTCCACACACCTCCCTCACCCCCACGTTACTCACTCGATCAAACCACCTCACACCACACACTGTCCTCAAACATCTCACCTCCAGCACATCCATCCTCCTGCGCACAACTCCATCCATAGCCCACGCCTCGCAACCAGACAACATTGTTGGAACCACCATTCCTTCAAACATACCCACTTTTGCTCTCCGAGATAATGTTCTCGACCTCCACACACTCTTCAAGGCCCCCAGAACTTTCGCCCCCTCCCCCACCCCATGATCCACTTCCGCTTCCATGGTTCCGTCCGCTGCCAGATCCACTCCCAGACATCGAAAACACTTCACCCCCTCCAGCCCTTCTCCATTCAAACTCACCTCCCAATTGACTCGACCCTCAACCCCACTGTACCTAATAACCTTGCTCTTATTCACACCCACTCTTAACTTTCCTCTTCCACACACCTTACCAAACTCAGAAGAAGGAGTCACACGGAGAGTGCTCATCCTCCTCGAAGGCTCAGACTGGGGTGTCTAAATGTGTGTGGATGTAACCAAGATGTGAAAAAAGGAGAGATAGGTAGTATGTTTGAGGAAAGGAACCTGAATGTTTTGGCTCTGAGTGAAATGAAGCTCAAGGGTAAAGGGGAAGAGTGGTTTGGGAATGTCTTGGGAGTAAAGTCAGGGGTTAGTGAGAGGACAAGAGCAAGGGAAGGAGTAGCAGTACTCCTGAAACAGGAGTTGTGGGAGTATGTGATAGAATGTAAGAAAGTAAATTCTCGATTAATATGGGTAAAACTGAAAGTTGATGGAGAGAGATGGGTGATTATTGGTGCATATGCACCTGGGCATGAGAAGAAAGATCATGAGAGGCAAGTGTTTTGGGAGCAGCTGAATGAGTGTGTTAGTGGTTTTGATGCACGAGACCGGGTTATAGTGATGGGTGATTTAAATGCAAAGGTGAGTAATGTGGCAGTTGAGGGAATAATTGGTATACATGGGGTGCTCAGTGTTGTAAATGGAAATGGTGAAGAGCTTGTAGATTTATGTGCTGAAAAAGGAGTGGTGATTGGGTATACCTGGTTTAAAAAGCGAGATATACATAAGTATACGTATGTAAGTAGGAGAGATGGCCAGAGAGCGTTATTGGATTACGTGTTAATTGACAGGTGCGCGAAAGAGAGACTTTTGGATGTTAATGTGCTGAGAGGTGCAACTGGAGGGATGTCTGGTCATTATCTTGTGGAGGCTAAGGTGAAGATTTGTATGGGTTTTCAGAAAAGAAGAGTGAATGTTGGGGTGAAGAGGGTGGTGAAAGTAAGTGAGCTTGGGAAGGAGACTTGTGTGAGGAAGTACACGGAGAGACTGAGTACAGAATGGAAAAAGGTGAGAACAATGGAAGTAAGGGGAGTGGGGAAGGAATGGGATGTATTTAGGGAATCAGTGATGGATTGCGCAAAAGATGCTTGTGGCATGAGAAGAGTGGGAGGTGGGTTGATTAGAAAGGGTAGTGAGTGGTGGGATGAAGAAGTAAGATTATTTGTGAAAGAGAAGAGAGAGGCATTTGGACGATTTTTGCAGGGAAAAAATGCAATTGAGTGGGAGATGTATAAAAGAAAGAGACAGGAGGTCAAGAGAAATGTGCAAGAGGTGAAACAGAGGGCAAATGAGAGTTGGGGTGAGAGAGTATCATTAAATTTTAGGGAGAATAAAAACATGTTCTGGAAGGAGGTAAATAAAGTGCTTAAGACACGGGAGCAAATGGGAACTTCAGTGAAGGGCGCAAATGGGGAGGTGATAACAAGTAGTGGTGATGTGAGAAGGAGATGGAGTAAGTATTTTGAAGGTTTGTTGAATGTGTTTGATGATAGAGTGGCAGATATAGGGTGTTTTGGTCGAGGTGGTGTGCAAAGTGAGAGGGTTAGGGAAAATGATTTGGAAAACAGAGAATTTTTTTTTTTTTTTTCTTTTTTTAAACTTTGTCGCTGTCTCCCGCGTTTGCGAGGTAGCGCAAGGAAACAGACGAAAGAAATGGCCCAACCCCCCCCCATACACATGTACATACACACGTCCACACACGCAAATATACATACCTACACAGCTTTCCATGGTTTACCCCGGACGCTTCACATGCCTTGATTCAATCCACTGACAGCACGTCAACCCCTGTATACCACATCGCTCCAATTCACTCTATTTCTTGCCCTCCTTTCACCCTCCTGCATGTTCAGGCCCCGATCACACAAAATCCTTTTCACTCCATCTTTCCACCTCCAATTTGGTCTCCCTCTTCTCCTCGTTCCCTCCACCTCCGACACATATATCCTCTTGGTCAATCTTTCCTCACTCATTCTCTCCATGTGCCCAAACCATTTCAAAACACCCTCTTCTGCTCTCTCAACCACGCTCTTTTTATTTCCACACATCTCTCTTACCCTTACGTTACTTACTCGATCAAACCACCTCACACCACACATTGTCCTCAAACATCTCATTTCCAGCACATCCATCCTCCTGCGCACAACTCTATCCATAGCCCACGCCTCGCAACCATACAACATTGTTGGAACCACTATTCCTTCAAACATACCCATTTTTGCTTTCTGGGATAATGTTCTCGACTTCCACACATTTTTCAAGGCTCCCAAAATTTTCGCCCCCTCCCCCACCCTATGATCCACTTCCGCTTCCATGGTTCCATCCGCTGACAGATCCACTCCCAGATATCTAAAACACTTCACTTCCTCCAGTTTTTCTCCATTCAAACTCACCTCCCAATTGACTTGACCCTCAACCCTACTGTACCTAATAACCTTGCTCTTATTCACATTTACTCTTAACTTTCTTCTTCCACACACTTTACCAAACTCCGTCAGCAGCTTCTGCAGTTTCTCACATGAATCCGCCACCAGCGCTGTATCATCAGCGAACAACAACTGACTCACTTCCCAAGCTCTCTCATCCCCAACAGACTTCATACTTGCCCCTCTTTCCAAAACTCTTGCATTTACCTCCCTAACAACCCCATCCATAAACAAATTA
>NC_092282.1:15496486-15501486 GCF_036320965.1 Panulirus ornatus
ATGTATATACATGTGTATGGGGGGGGGTTGGGCCATTTCTTTCGTCTGTTTCCTTGCGCTACCTCGCAAACGCGGGAGACAGCGACAAAGTATAAAAAAAAAAAAAAAATATATATATATATATATATATATATATATATATATATATATATATATATATATATATATATATATATATTTTTTTTTTTTTTTTTCTTAAACTTTGTCGCTGTCTCCCGCGTTTGCGAGGTAGCACAAGGAAACAGACGAAAGAAATGGCCCAACCCCCCCCCATACACATGTATATACATACGTCCACACACGCAAATATACATACCTACACAGCTTTCCATGGTTTACCCCAGACGCTTCATATGCCTTGATTCAATCCACTGACAGCACGTCAACCCCGGTATACCACATCGCTCCAATTCACTCTATTCCTTGCCCTCCTTTCACCCTCCTGCATGTTCAGGCCCCGACCACACAAAATCCCTTTCACTCCATCCTTCCACCTCCAATTTGGTCTCCCTCTTCTCCTCGTTCCCTCCACCTCCGACACATATATCCTCTTGGTCAATCTCTCCTCACTCATTCTCTCCATGTGCCCAAACCACTTCAAAACACCCTCTTCTGCTCTCTCCACCACGCTCTTTTTATTTCCACACACCTCCCTCACCCCCACGTTACTCACTCGATCAAACCACCTCACACCACACACTGTCCTCAAACATCTCACCTCCAGCACATCCATCCTCCTGCGCACAACTCCATCCATAGCCCACGCCTCGCAACCAGACAACATTGTTGGAACCACCATTCCTTCAAACATACCCACTTTTGCTCTCCGAGATAATGTTCTCGACCTCCACACACTCTTCAAGGCCCCCAGAACTTTCGCCCCCTCCCCCACCCCATGATCCACTTCCGCTTCCATGGTTCCGTCCGCTGCCAGATCCACTCCCAGACATCGAAAACACTTCACCCCCTCCAGCCCTTCTCCATTCAAACTCACCTCCCAATTGACTCGACCCTCAACCCCACTGTACCTAATAACCTTGCTCTTATTCACACCCACTCTTAACTTTCCTCTTCCACACACCTTACCAAACTCAGAAGAAGGAGTCACACGGAGAGTGCTCATCCTCCTCGAAGGCTCAGACTGGGGTGTCTAAATGTGTGTGGATGTAACCAAGATGTGAAAAAAGGAGAGATAGGTAGTATGTTTGAGGAAAGGAACCTGAATGTTTTGGCTCTGAGTGAAATGAAGCTCAAGGGTAAAGGGGAAGAGTGGTTTGGGAATGTCTTGGGAGTAAAGTCAGGGGTTAGTGAGAGGACAAGAGCAAGGGAAGGAGTAGCAGTACTCCTGAAACAGGAGTTGTGGGAGTATGTGATAGAATGTAAGAAAGTAAATTCTCGATTAATATGGGTAAAACTGAAAGTTGATGGAGAGAGATGGGTGATTATTGGTGCATATGCACCTGGGCATGAGAAGAAAGATCATGAGAGGCAAGTGTTTTGGGAGCAGCTGAATGAGTGTGTTAGTGGTTTTGATGCACGAGACCGGGTTATAGTGATGGGTGATTTAAATGCAAAGGTGAGTAATGTGGCAGTTGAGGGAATAATTGGTATACATGGGGTGCTCAGTGTTGTAAATGGAAATGGTGAAGAGCTTGTAGATTTATGTGCTGAAAAAGGAGTGGTGATTGGGTATACCTGGTTTAAAAAGCGAGATATACATAAGTATACGTATGTAAGTAGGAGAGATGGCCAGAGAGCGTTATTGGATTACGTGTTAATTGACAGGTGCGCGAAAGAGAGACTTTTGGATGTTAATGTGCTGAGAGGTGCAACTGGAGGGATGTCTGATCATTATCTTGTGGAGGCTAAGGTGAAGATTTGTATGGGTTTTCAGAAAAGAAGAGTGAATGTTGGGGTGAAGAGGGTGGTGAAAGTAAGTGAGCTTGGGAAGGAGACTTGTGTGAGGAAGTACACGGAGAGACTGAGTACAGAATGGAAAAAGGTGAGAACAATGGAAGTAAGGGGAGTGGGGAAGGAATGGGATGTATTTAGGGAATCAGTGATGGATTGCGCAAAAGATGCTTGTGGCATGAGAAGAGTGGGAGGTGGGTTGATTAGAAAGGGTAGTGAGTGGTGGGATGAAGAAGTAAGATTATTAGTGAAAGAGAAGAGAGAGGCATTTGGACGATTTTTGCAGGGAAAAAATGCAATTGAGTGGGAGATGTATAAAAGAAAGAGACAGGAGGTCAAGAGAAATGTGCAAGAGGTGAAACAGAGGGCAAATGAGAGTTGGGGTGAGAGAGTATCATTAAATTTTAGGGAGAATAAAAACATGTTCTGGAAGGAGGTAAATAAAGTGCTTAAGACACGGGAGCAAATGGGAACTTCAGTGAAGGGCGCAAATGGGGAGGTGATAACAAGTAGTGGTGATGTGAGAAGGAGATGGAGTAAGTATTTTGAAGGTTTGTTGAATGTGTTTGATGATAGAGTGGCAGATATAGGGTGTTTTGGTCGAGGTGGTGTGCAAAGTGAGAGGGTTAGGGAAAATGATTTGGAAAACAGAGAATTTTTTTTTTTTTTTCTTTTTTTAAACTTTGTCGCTGTCTCCCGCGTTTGCGAGGTAGCGCAAGGAAACAGACGAAAGAAATGGCCCAACCCCCCCCCATACACATGTACATACACACGTCCACACACGCAAATATACAATACCTACACAGCTTTCCATGGTTTACCCCGGACGCTTCACATGCCTTGATTCAATCCACTGACAGCACGTCAACCCCTGTATACCACATCGCTCCAATTCACTCTATTTCTTGCCCTCCTTTCACCCTCCTGCATGTTCAGGCCCCGATCACACAAAATCCTTTTCACTCCATCTTTCCACCTCCAATTTGGTCTCCCTCTTCTCCTCGTTCCCTCCACCTCCGACACATATATCCTCTTGGTCAATCTTTCCTCACTCATTCTCTCCATGTGCCCAAACCATTTCAAAACACCCTCTTCTGCTCTCTCAACCACGCTCTTTTTATTTCCACACATCTCTCTTACCCTTACGTTACTTACTCGATCAAACCACCTCACACCACACATTGTCCTCAAACATCTCATTTCCAGCACATCCATCCTCCTGCGCACAACTCTATCCATAGCCCACGCCTCGCAACCATACAACATTGTTGGAACCACTATTCCTTCAAACATACCCATTTTTGCTTTCTGGGATAATGTTCTCGACTTCCACACATTTTTCAAGGCTCCCAAAATTTTCGCCCCCTCCCCCACCCTATGATCCACTTCCGCTTCCATGGTTCCATCCGCTGACAGATCCACTCCCAGATATCTAAAACACTTCACTTCCTCCAGTTTTTCTCCATTCAAACTCACCTCCCAATTGACTTGACCCTCAACCCTACTGTACCTAATAACCTTGCTCTTATTCACATTTACTCTTAACTTTCTTCTTCCACACACTTTACCAAACTCCGTCAGCAGCTTCTGCAGTTTCTCACATGAATCCGCCACCAGCGCTGTATCATCAGCGAACAACAACTGACTCACTTCCCAAGCTCTCTCATCCCCAACAGACTTCATACTTGCCCCTCTTTCCAAAACTCTTGCATTTACCTCCCTAACAACCCCATCCATAAACAAATTAAACAACCATGGAGACATCACACACCCCTGCCGCAAACCTACATTCACTGAGAAGAGGTAGTAAAAACTTTGCGGAAGATGAGAGCCGGCAAGGCAGCAGGTTTGGATGGTATTGCAGTGGAATTTATTAAAAAAGGGGGTGACTGTATTATTGACTGGTTGGTAAGGTTATTTAATGTATGTATGACTCAAGGTGAGGTGCCTGAAGATTGGTGGAATGCGTGCATAGTGCCATTGTACAAAGGCAAAGGGGATAAGAGTGACTGCTCAAATTTCAGAGGTATAAGTTTGTTGAGTATTCCTGGTAAATTATATGGGAGGGTATTGATTGAGAGGGTGAAGGCATGTACAGAGCATCAGATTGGGGAAGAGCAGTGTGGTTTCAGAAGTGGTAGAGGATGTGTGGATCAGGTGTTTGCTTTGAAGAATGTATGTGAGAAATACTTAGAAAAGCAAATGGATTTGTATGTAGCATTTATGGATCTGGAGAAGGCATATGATAGAGTTGATAGAGATGCTCTGTGGAAGGTATCAAGAATATATGGTGTGGGAGGAAAGTTGTTAGAAGCAGTGAAAAGTTTTTATCGAGGATGTAAGGCATGTGTACGTGTAGGAAGAGAGGAAAGTGATTGGTTCTCAGTGAATGTAGGTTTGCGGCAGGGGTGTGTGATGTCTCCATGGTTGTTTAATTTGTTTATGGATGGGGTTGTTAGGGAGGTGAATGCAAGGGTTTTGGAAAGAGGGGCAAGTATGAAGTCTGTTGGAGATGAGAGAGCTTGGGAAGTGAGTCAGTTGTTGTTCGCTGATGATACAGCGCTGGTGGCTGATTCATGTGAGAAACTGCAGAAGCTGGTGACTGACTTTGGTAAAGTGTGTGAAAGAAGAAAGTTAAGAGTAAATGTGAATAAGAGCAAGGTTATTAGGTACAGTAGGGTTGACGGTCAAGTCAATTGGGAGGTAAGTTTGAATGGAGAAAAACTAGAGGAAGTAAAGTGTTTTAGATATCTGGGAGCGGATCTGGCAGCGGATGGAAGCATGGAAGCAGATGTGGATCATAGGGTGGGGGAGGGGGCGAAAATCCTGGGAGCCTTGAAGAATGTGTGGAAGTCGAGAACATTATCTCGGAAAGCAAAAATGGGTATGTTTGAAGGAATAGTGGTTCTAACAATGTTGTATGGTTGCGAGGCGTGGGCTATGGATAGAGTTGTGCGCAGGAGGGTGGATGTGCTGGAAATGAGATGTTTGAGGACAATGTGTGGTGTGAGGTGGTTTGATCGAGTAAGTAACGTAAGGGTAAAAGAGATGTGTGGAAATAAAAAGAGCGTGGTTGAGAGAGCAGAAGA